>NW_025350570.1:0-5775 GCF_016433145.1 Gracilinanus agilis
CTCTCAATAGCTTTATTTCCTTTCCTCTCTTTCCCCCTTTCACTCTCTTTTTTCTCCCTCCTCTTAACCTCTTTTTTTTTATCCATCCCTTCTTCTTTCCTCATCCCACCTCATCCCTGGCTGCCTACAGTCAGTTCTAAAAAGGAAAGCTGTCCCAGGATTTTGGGCTGGTGTCAGGCTGACCTTTATTATCTGACTATGTAGCTTAGTTGATTGAATGGAGGGAGAGAAACTAGGCAGGCCAGAGATCTTTTCGTAGCCCAGCAGGCAGCTGTGGGAAGGCCAGTTGCCTGGGCAGCTTTCCCGGCATGTGGGCCTGCATTCTCTCTGGGGAAGTCTCGGGCCCTAGGCTGGCCACGAGCCCCTGGAGGTCTTAAGCTCAGAACACACGGAATGACTAGGCAGAGGTGACATCGCCCCCAAGGCGAGGGCCAGGCTGTGTTCTTGACGAGCCCTCCTGACCTCCTCCCTCTTTTCCACGTGGGCTCGTGTCCAAAGCCGTGAGGCCCGACCATGGCTTGTGGTGGAGTCCCGACGACCGACTTTCACCAGGCGGATTCTAAAGCTCTGAAGCCCGTGAAGGGCTGCTGAACAAATACGGCACGTTTTCGTCTCGGTCAGCCTCTTGGCTCCGGCTTCTGCATTTGCATCTTCTGTCAATAACAGATTTGGGGACAAGAGCGATGGAGAATGTGGTAATTTCCATTTTATTGCCTTTGGATTTCTATCTCTAATTTATGAACACAATATTAAAATTGCTTGGTCGCAAACCAAATAATGGCGGGATGTGAGAGATGGTTCAGCAAATTGCTCCGGAGGACTCTGAAAACGCCTTTGAAGCCTAGAGCACTCCCAGAGTGCCGCTCTGGTACACTCACGAAGGTCAGCTTGGGCTTTCGCCTGGTCACTAGCCCTTTATTCCAACTAAGAAAGAGGACCAGATTAAGCTCATTACCCAGAGGACACTCTGAGCCATGATGGGAAGTCAAACACTTCTCCAGGGACACCCGAGTAGCTTTCTTTCAAATTATTTGTCACTCTCTTGCTCAAGAAACTTCAATAACTACCTATTGCCTTTAGGATAAAAAAATACTCCTCCCTTGTTTGGCACTTAAAGCCTTTTCCAATCCTGTGTCCACTTAACTTTTTAGTTTTATGAAACACGAGTTGATTTCATACATCCTACAGACAAGCCCGGCTGGCTTTCTTACTCCGATAGGCAGGGCAGCGAGATGGCCAAGTGGGCAGAGCGCTGGGTCTAGAGTCAGGAAGACTCCACTTATTGAGTTCAAATCTGACCTCAGGCACTTACCAGCTATGTAATCCTGAGCCAGGTATTTAACTCCATTTGTCTCAGTTTCCTCATCTGTAAAATGAGCTAAGAAAGGGAATGGCAAACCACTCCAGTATCTCTGCCAAGAAAATTCCTAGAAAAAGGTCACAAGGAGTCAGGCATGACTGAAAAATGACTAAACAAAACTCTACTTCCTATCTTTATGTGTTGGCAAGGCTGTCTATCCCATGTCTGGAATGCTTTCCCTCTACATCCCTACTTCTTGGAATCCCTGACTCCCTGGGAAAGAAAACGAAAATTAGAACCCGAAGGCTTGGATCAAAAATCAGTTTACTACCTACTTGTAAAACTTGGGCAAGTCCTTAGGTTTTTTTAAAAAAAAAAACACCTTCCCTTCTGTCTTAGAATTAATACTAAATATCAATTCTAACTCAGAAAGGTGGTGGGGTCTAGGCAGTTGGGATTAAGTGATTTACCCAAGGTCACACAGCTATTAGATTTGAACCCAGGACCTCCTATCTCCCAGTCTGACTCAATATTCACTGAGCTACCTAATTGCCCCTAAGCTTTTATAAACCTCTGTTTCTATGTAATGAGGAGGTTAGACTAGATGCTTCCTTCCAGCTCTCATGAATGTCTAGCTTCCTTCAGATCAAATGCAGGTACCACCTCCTATGGGCAGTCCTCCTTAATTCCTTCAATTCTTATTCCTCTCCCCCAAATTACTGTATATCTGTTTTGTATTTATCTGTGTATACATATTTCCTCCCCAGTGGAATAGAAGATCTTGAAGAGTAGAGACTTCTTCCTTTTTTTGTGGCTCTAGCACCAAATCAATGCTTGAAAAATAAGCATTCATATTATTTAATATAATAATAACATCATAATTAAATACTTAATAAATAAAATGAATCCATTTATGTCATCTTGTATACAAGTGGAACTTGGAAGTTCAGCTGCTGTAATGCTTTTGTGTTCTCCCTTATTCCTACCCCTCTAGGTTGCTTTAAGTAGTCAGTCAATAGGCATTTACTAACCACCTACAATGTGGCAGGCACTATGCTAAGTGCTGGGGTTACAAAAGAAAAAAAGGCAAAAGACAGTCCTTGTCCTCAAGAAGCTCACAATCTATCAGAGGAGGCAAAATGTAATCAACTCTGTACAAATAAGCTATCTAAGGATAGAAATAAATATTTATTAAGCCCCTACTCTGTGCTAAACCTTTTATAAATATGATCTCCATTGATCCACACAACAGCTTTGGCAGATGTTGTTATTATCCCTGTTTTACAGATGAGGAAACTGAGGCAGATAGAAATGATTTGCCCAGGATCTGTGAAGTCGGTTCTGAAATCTTCCTGACTCCAGACCTAGTGGTCATCTCTACCACACCACCTAACTACCTCTAATCGATTTCTTCCAATAGGAAACAATCACCAGAGGAAGGTTCTAGAATTAAGAGGGATTAGAAAAAGTTCCTTGTGGAAGGAAGGATTTTAGCTGGCACCTGACGGAAATCGGAGAAGTCAGGAGTTGAAGAGGAGGAGAGAAACCATTCTGATAGCCAGAGAAAATCAGCAGAGATGAGACATGGAGTATCTTGGTCAAGGGACAGCCAAGAGGCCATTGGCACTGGATCAAAAGATTATGTGGGGGGCATAAGATATGAGAAGACTGGAAAGGTTGGAGACAGTTGGGTTATGAAGAGCTTTGAAGGCCAAATTGAGGATTTTCCACTTAATCCTAGAGATGCTAGAAAATCATTGAAATTTATTGAGTAGGAGATGACAAGGTCAGACCTGCCATTTAGGAAAATCATTTTTGGCACCTTGAATTGAGAATGGACGCTACTGACACATACTTTCAATATGGCTCTCATCTGTCCGGGTGAAAAGTATCTCTTGTTGAAAAGACTTAAAATACTCATTTTTGAAGGGGGAGATTGGACAGAAAAATGTCTAGCCCTCTTTAAACGAGTAATAAATAAATATTTGGATTACAAAGAGAGAAGAATTTCCTGGCAGTAATAATAATAACAGCTATCATTAGTAAAGCTCTCCAAGGCTTGCAAAGTGCTTTACCTAGATTATCGCCAGAAAATAAAGGAAAGGAGGTGAACACTCCATTTCTGAAAATCTGTATAAAGAGAAAATGCTTTCATTTATCAAGGAGAGTTCAGCTAGAGTCTGTCCCGTTGGTGAGGTCGGTCAAGATTCTTTGATTTTCTGGTGGCCATTCCAAGGATAACATGGATGTGGAGAATTAATATTTGCTGGATGAAACTCAACTTATTTTATGGCTTCTAGGTGTGCCCTAGTTGATGGGTTTCATTAATGCCAGTTAATACCATAAAATGAAGTTATAAATGGGAGATCAGTAGGGAGTATGGAGGCAAGGGGTGCTGGAGCCAACTCATTTCCAGTGTGAGCATTTACACCTCAGAAACTGGCAAACACCACAAACCAGGGTTTGAGTTATTGTTTTGTTGATTGCCTTGGCTTAAGAAAGTGATGGAGGGGGTGCAGCTGGGTAGCTCGGTGAATTGAGAGCCAGACCTAGAGACAGGAAGTCCTAGGATCAAATCTGGCCTCAGACACTTCCCAGCTGTGTGACCCTGGGCAAGTCACTTGACCCCCATTGCCTACCCTTACCACTCTTCCACCTAGGAGCCAATACACAGTATTGATTCCAAGATGGAAGGTAAGGATTAAAAAAAAAAGAAAAAAGAAAGGGATGGAGGAAAAAGTTAAAAATGCAGATTCAACTGAAAAGTGAGCCATGTATATATTTTACCCTCTGGAGGGTCAGTTGTTAAACAATTTCTTTCTTTTTTTTTTTTACTGACTCTCCATGACCCCATTTGGGGTTTTCTAGGCAAATATTTGAAGTGGTTTGGCATTTCCTTCTCCAACATATTTTACAGATGAGGAAACTGAGGCAAATATGGTGAAATGACTTGCCCAGGGTCACACTGCTAGGATGTATCTGAGGCTAGACTTGAGCCTGGGATCTCCCATCTCTACATCTGCCTTTTAATTCACTAAACCACATAGCTGCCCTCTTCCCAATTATATTTTAATTTGCTTCCAGTCTGTTGCACTCAGGCTGAATTTGACCCCTCTGGTCTAGAGCACTAAGGGGTTAGATGATTTGCCCTGGGTTACAAAATTAATTGTAGTTGGTTCTTGAACTCAGATCCTCCTGAGTCCAGGGTTAGCTCTATCTACTCTGGCACAGTGGTGGTGATGGTGGCTGCAGTCATAGTAGCAACAACCACAATAATACCTGATGCGTGATATCATTTGATTCTCAGAACAACCTGTGAGGTAGGTTAGGTGCTATGAGTAACTCCATTTTACACATGAACAAACAGAGGTTTGGACTGGTTAAGTGACTTACCCAGGGTCACACAGCTAAAATATCTCAGGTCATATTTGAAATTCTACATTTTCTTTTGAGGGACTTATGACAAAGAATGCAGAGAAAGAGCTGTCAGAGGTAGAATGCAGCTGAAAGCATGTGGTTTTCCATTGTTTATTTAGGTTTATGTTTGGGGAACTTGGCTTTATAAGATTACTTACTTGTAAAAATAAACAATATGGAAATTTGTTTTGCATGATAATATATGTACAACTCAGATTAAATGGCCTGTCAGCACCAGCAAGGGGAAGGGAAGGGAAGGGAAGGTGGGCGAGAACTGAAGAAAACTTGTGTGAATATCTGTTATTACATGTAATTGGTTAAAAAAATAAAGTAAAAAATAAAAATAAAAATAAAATAATGCCAATAACAGGGAGAAAAAAAAGGAAATACTACATTTTCATCCAAGTCTTATCCAGAGAGTAGCACTAGATTAGAACACAGATCAATTCACTCTAAGAATGGCACGTCCTTTAGAATACAGTCAGTGGATTTTCCTGAGCTCTTAGTTAGTTGCTCCATGAGGGCACAAGTCATGTGTCTGCTAATATGGAGTCAATAGACAAATATCCTGAAGTCATCAGCCACTAGAAAAGGGAACCCAGGTGAAATATCAGTGGCAGAACACTTGTGGCGCTTCCCTACTTTCAATCATCCCAATAATGAATATTCTTTGGTCCATTTGTTGCATGCTTTCATCCAGTTACTTTAGTTTTCTTTTAACTGTTACCTTTGTTTTAGAATTGATACTATTATTATCAATAATAGTTGATAGTTAAGAGACTTGCCCAGGGTCATACAATTAGACAGTGACTAAAGTTATATTTGAACCCAGAGCCTGGCACTCTATCCACTGAGCCACCCAGCTGCCCTTCTAACTAGTCTTGAAGTTAAAATTTAGCCCAAATGGGGTCAGGGATCCTCCCAGTACCTGACCCAAAGTAAGCAGCATCACTTGGAAGATTCCTGTCTCCACGCCTGTTGTCCCCCTGTTCTCCCTCTCTCTCTCTCTCTCTCTGTCTCTCTCTCTCCCTCTCTCTCTCTCTCTCTCTCTCTCTCTC
>NW_025350571.1:0-7470 GCF_016433145.1 Gracilinanus agilis
GGAAGGAAGGAAGGAAGGAAGGAAAGAAGGAACGAAGAAAAAACAACAGAGTCCATAAAATACATTTTGCTATTTGCATGCCTAGTATTTAGTACAGTGCTTTGCACATAGTATCCCCTCAACAAATGTCTTATTCATTCATTAATTCATTTCTTTGACATTCTACCTTCATATTAATTAAGCCTTTGGATCTTGTCAAATCAAATTCCATAATATCTCTCCTATATTTTGCTTTTATTACCACTGCATTACCAACTTTCAAAAACAGGTCTCTACTATGTTTCATCTAGATTTATTCTGATAGTTTTGTTTCCCTACCTTTGGTATCTCCCTCTATTCATTTATTTTTCATTATTCTGTTATTCCTCCTCCATAGGCTAGGATAAACTCAAATGTTCAAAAATCATCAGTCATTCTCTGATGTTTAGTCTAGCATTCAAAGACCTCAATGCTCTAACCCTGAACTGCTTTTCTATTTCATCTTTTACTACTTGCTACCATGTTTCTTATTTTTTTTCTGCCAAATAGAACTACTTATGGTTCTCCACTATTCTTTGTGCTGTGTTATTTCTGTGGCTTTTGGCTTTTTGCTATCCCACCTGAAATGTTCTTACCTCATTTCTGTCTTACTAAATTCTGTTTATCCTTAAAGATTCTCTTCAGATATAAGCTTTTGAGAGGGTAGGAACATATTTATGCTTCATGACCCTAGAATAGTTCCTTAATCTATTAGTGACCCAGATAATCTCTTAAGATTAAAAATTGCAAAGAATCTTTTAACTGGCATTAAAACATATATTTTTCACTGGTAGGATATTCTCTCAGTGATATCCCATCTGGGGGTTCAATTCTGATGCCTCATGTAAAATCATGCCCCCTTTGGAGCAGCCCAATGCCCCACTGGTTTTCAGGACTATTATGTTCCACCACTGACTCATACCCCTATATCCTTTTTGGATAGTTTTCTAAACATGAAAAATCTGAATCTTGTAAAATCAATTTTTATTACCCCAAATACCTAGCAGAATAATTGATGTCCTTTAAATGCTGAATGAATGAGAGTTGATTTTTAGGCAGTTATATCAACATACTAAAAATTGGAAAAACTATCAAGCATCTACCTGGTATTGTGATCAATTTACATGCCCAAAGTAGTTAATTCAGATAAAATAAGTTGGCTAACTTGATTAGATTTAAACTAAGCACTGTTCAAAATGTTGACATTTCAATGACTGAAAAAAATGAATCAACTATGATAGTACCATACAAAGTTTCATTATACTTTCAAGTTAATCTCAATCTAATTTAGATAAACAGTTTTCAAAACAATATTTTTGAACTAATATTTTCAAAGAATTATGAAATCACAAAAATTAAGCATAGGAAAGGACTTTAGCAGTCATTTGGTATTCTAGGAAGAATTCCCACACATCCAACAGGTAGGCAATGAGTTTTGATGTCTTCTTATGATGGTAAGCCCCTACTTTCTACTGTTTCATTCATTGTTCATAGCTCTGTCCTCTGACACCAAACAAACTAAATCTAATCTGGATTCCACATGACAGATTTCAATCAATCAAGAAACATTTATTAGACAGTCTTTATACCTGTCACAGGCATGGTGTTCAGAATAGGGATTAAAAGACAATTTTAAAAGGCCTTCTTTCCACCTCCATCTCATCTCTAGGGCAATCATGGCCCTTTAGCACATCCTCATATGGCATGAATTATGGGGCCCTGTACAATTCTGTTTGCCCTCTTCTGGATGCTTTCCAGCTTATCAACATTCTTCTTAACCTATGGTGCCTAGGACTGAACACAACATTCCAGATGTGGCTTGAACATGGCAGATACAGTCAGAAGATCACCCTATTATTCCTACAATTGATTTCTTTGGTGTGAGCTAATGCAGTGAAATGGAGAGAAAGACTGTGCTGGTATCAAGATGACTTGGGTTAAGAACTGCCCCAGCAGAATACATCCTTGCTCCATGAATTAACACAAGGTTGTTATTCTATTAGTGATTCAGGCAATCTCTAAAATTATAAGCTGTAAAGAATTTGATAATCTGCATTAAAAGAGTACATCTTTCACTGGTAGATCTTCTGTCAATGATATCCCACCTCTGGGTCTATTTCTCATCCCTAGGGTAAAGACATGCCTCTCAGAGCAGCCCATGGCCTATTGGTTTTGGGGGCTATTATATTCCACCAATGGATCATACCCCCAAATCTTTTTCAGACAAACAGCTTTCTAACCATGTCACATCTGTATCTTGTAAAGCCTATTTTTGGCACCAAAATATGAATATACATTTATACTACTTAAATTTCATCTTATTGGAATTTACCCAATGTTCTGGCTTCTTGAGATCACTTTTGGATCCTGACTCTGTCATCCAGTGCACTGAATAAACCTCATAGCTTTGGGTCATCAAAAAAAAAAATGTGATCACAATGCCATTTATTCCTTTATCCAAAATATCCAACGGTATAGGGTCAAACATAGAATCCTTGGGGCAATTCACTAAGGACCTACTTCGGAGATGATATCTGTTAATGACTACTCTCTTCATCTAGCCATTTGTCTAGCTAGTCATATATTTTTATCTTTGTCTGGTATACATCTTTTCTATAAGAAGAAAAGGAGATATTTACAAAATGATTTACTAAAATCTAAGAAAATTATAATATCTCTGATCCAAAATTTTAGAAATCATGTCAAAAAGGAAAAAGGTTGCTCTAGCATTTTTCAATGAGAATATTTATAAATGTATATTTATATATATTTAGAAATTTATAGCTGCCACTTGTTCTCTGTGATAACTTTACCCTTTTCTGTGTCTTCATCAGTCATTTTCTTCTCAGTGCACATATTGTACATTGATGATGAACATGTTATTGGTGAGAGCTCGCCTCCTGGTATGACCATGTCAGTGATATTTGTCCCAACCCAGAGTTAGTGGAAACTGTCCTACAACAAAATTGAGCATTCACAGCATTCATTAGCAGAGCCTTTTTTCAAAGCAGGATGAAGAGATAGAATGGATAAACCCAATGATAACATTGGAAGAACTAGTGAGGAGGCTCACTGCTCTAATGCAAACTGAATGATCTGATGGAAATCATTAAAAAATGCACATTCACACACACACACAAACACACACCAAATAGCAAGAGAATGAGGAGCACCACATTATCAGTTTTAGTTTTATCTTTCCATAAATCTGAATAGAAAAGAAATATTGCTCTACCTCTCCTTTGGTTTTCTGGATAGGACCAATGAATTCATGGGTTTGGGGAATTCTTCACAAGGAAAGTTCCTCCAACAATGTAGCTTGGCATCTTTTCTGCAATTTATAGTATCAAAAAGAACTGAGAGTTTGCTCAATTACCCAGACAGTAAGGATCAATGTAGGGACCCTAGCTTAGTCTTCCTTGGCTCTGAATCCAGGTCTCTATCCACTGTCCTACAATCTCATTGTAAATAAAAATTGTTTTATTCTTTGACCTTTTACCTGGCATATGGTAGGCACTTAACCAATATTTGTTAATTTTATTGGTTGATTGTGAAATGTTATGTACATGTGAAGGCTTTTGCATAGACCTGTGATTTATTTGGTTTACTAAATACATAGTGAAGAAACTCCCTCTACCAGTGCAGCACAATCACTTTACAATTTTCAGTCTTAGAGGGTTGCCAGGGGCTCTGAGAAATTAAGTGACTTGTCCAGGGTCACAGGGCCCTGTGTTAGAGCTGGGTCTTAAACTCATGTTTTCCTGACTTGCAGACTATTCCTATCTACTATACCATGGTGAATTTATAAATACTTCTTTATGTATACATCATTAAATGAGATATTTATAAAAAGCCTTATAGGGACAGCTACGAGGCATAGTAGATAGAGTGCCAGGCCTGAAAACTGTAGAATCTGGATTCAAATCTGGTCTGGCCCTTTCTAACTGTGTGATCCTGGGCAAGTCATTTAACTCCAATTAACTAACTCTTGCCACTTTTCTGCCTTAGAATTGATATCAGGACAGAAAGTAATAGGGCTTTTGTTGTTTGTTTGTTTTTTTAAGAACCTTAGCACATTGCCTACCATTAGGAAGAATTTTATAAATGCCTGTCACTTTCCTTCTCACTTCTTCCAGGAAATAAATTCATGATTGCACTAGTTTGGCTATTCTCTCTACTGACACAGAGAGCCCTCCTCCATGCTTTAAAAGATGACCTTGATGAATTTCTCTAGATCAAAAGAGGAGTCATTCCTTAGTGACCTATTTTAGTGATGAACTTGTGGCCTCATTTAGGATCTCTACACCGAGCCTTTGGCAGCAGAGTTTATCATTAGATCCATGCTCAATATATTCCTGAAGTTTATATTCTACTGGTATAGACTGGTTGGCCCCAGAATAAGCTCCAAACTGTGGCTAGAAGACCCTGCAAGAAGTAGGCACTTGGTTAAGGAATTGTCGGAAAGTGAGCCCTTAAAGGAGTGTTTTTAATTCTCTGAAATTCACAAAGATGGTGTGAATCAATGTATGTAGAAGGCAGGGTGATGTGCTGTATTGTGAGGAATCTTGGAGTTCAAGAAATTTCTTTGACATATACCACTGGCTGTGGGACCCAGAGCAAATATCATGAATTAGAGAAGTCTAGAATAGCTGCATCACGGGAAAGAGTTTCCATACTGAATGTTCCTTATGTGGAGGAAGTCACAGGTCCAGAAAAGTATACATATGCACACATGAAATTACCATGTTTATTTATGTTTGTATAATGTATGGATGTGCATATGCATGTGTATTAACTAAACTATTCATTCTCTTACAGGACAAATTCGCAGCCAAAAGGCAAAAAGTATTGCTTCTTTCCTCTAATACACAGAATGAAATATTTATATGCTATGCTATCATCAGACTAATGAAAATATACTAAAACAAATATATTTACATATGAGTATGTGTATATGTGCATGCATGTATACCTGCTAAAATAATCATGAATCCCAAAAACCATCTTTTGGAGAAGTAAAATTGTTTATGGGCTACTTACACATTTTAGGTCAAAAAAGCAAGTGTTTTGGCTTAGAAAGCAGATTTATCATAAAATCTTTTTAATACTTTTTAATGATTACATAAAAAAGCATTTACAATCTTATAATTGCTTATCTGTCACCTTAACTTTATAGTCAATATGAAGCTGGAATAATCAGTGTTCCTTACTTGAACAATATTTTACTAAATAAATATATGTGAATCTATGGCCACATACATCTATCTGTTTCAATTAAATTTTCAGCTTCACTTGAACTTCCTTTGAAAATCTATGCTGGCTAGGGATATGGTACTATGTCAGAGCTGCTGGTCTGCACATGGAAAGCAAATTATTATTATATTAAAAATTACATTTTCCAAAACATTTGTTTCTCATCTGGCATCAAATGAAGTTTAATTGCAAGTTGTTTTATGTCATTTTCTCTTGGGGATATGTTTTCCAAAAGATACACAGGAGGTTCATATGTACACACATCTCATTATTTCTCAGTAGGATTCATGTTTGTGCCACCTACTCACTATTGGAAACACTCGGAATGTCTCTGTGACAAAGCTTTGTGCTAGTCTTTTATAACAATGCAACTCTCATCTTGCTACATGTTTCTGAAGGCTTTTTCAGAAGGCCACTCCAAATTGCCAAGAAAAAAAAAGAAAACAACGAAAAAGAAAACCAATCCAGAAATCGAGGTGACTTTTAACATTTTTTTGACATATTTAAACAAAATATTCCTTTCCTCCATCAAACAGACGCAGAGTGATTGGGTTTGGGTTCGAATTACATTTGGCTAGCAGTTGTTTATAAAACTGAGCAGCAGACAGTGCAGTAAAAACAGATTATATGTGGATAATATTTCTTTCCTGGACAGCCTTGTCTTATAAATATTTGCTTTTACTATCAGTGAAAAAGAGGGGAGAATATTCTCTTTCCGTAGTTTGGAAATGGTTTCGGAAATAGAATGATTGTGTCGGGGTAGGGGTGAGGGTGCAGTAATTTATTCCTGATCTAATAACTCTTCACCCTAAAAACTTATCCCCCTTGAATTCGTTAGCTATTGTCATTCAAGTATCAGTGACTACAAGTGTATTTTGACTCTAAAAGAACCCCATGCTGGACCTTTGCTTTGTGAATCCAGAACAAGAGTTTCAGACTGGTAAAGGGGTTGATTCTCCTGCTTTGAATCTGTTTGGTCCAGTCTTGAACTAGAAGAAAAGCAAATGCCAGATGTAGGTACAACAGAATAAGTATAGTCATTGGAAAGACTCTTGCAAGAATTGACTAAAAAGACGATGTTCAGTCAGATTTTGTCCTGAGACTTTCAAACAGCAAACAAGATACTGGAGCAAGGCCACTCCCTGGCCCACATTCCCTTGGTGCGTCCAGGAAAGAAGGTGGATTCCCTGAGCTTCTCCCTCTTAGTAATATAGATTCTATGGTCTAAAGTTTATGAATTATTGCTGAGCATGTAATAGCTCCTGTGTTTGTCTACTCATTTAATGCAGGAATAATGTATTAGTCCTTTCTAATATACTGTATCCCAGCTTGAATATGAAATGCACTACATAAAACCAAATCTTTCCTTTTCTATTTCGACATTTCATTTCACGTGAAACCATCCTAAACCAAGCCCTCTGAAGTCTATTGCTTCTTAAGGTAATTGAGTAAACAATGATTCTATAGCAACAGGAGAGTCACGTATTTCTTTTTGCAAACCCTGATTTCATTGCTTAAGTCTTCTGGTAGCTGTTTCACATGAAATCCTTGATACCCCCAAGAGGCTCTATCCCAGGAGAAACCAGTGATTATAACCCCATGCAATACAAATGCTATCAGAAAAGCCCTGCCAATCTCCTTTCTCTATCTAGGTATTTATCTGAGTTAGTGACCAAAGCTTGAGTTTAAAAAAAAAGAGAGAGAGAGAGCTAAGTGTATAATGTGAAACATGAAGTTCCAAATGCAATGGTTTAGTCAAGTAAAATTACAGATTATTCTCTGCCATTATTAAAGGAAAGCATTGAATCTCTCAGGCTTAAGACTGCCTAGTGTTTCCACATCAGGCTGTCAGCCTTCCTTATTATTGTCACCAGCCTTATCAGTATGGTCCATACATTTCTATCTTATCTCTCTGTTCCCTCCCACCCTGTCTTCATCCATTTGGAATAGTTACCTAGTAGCTCTGCTCCTGGGGAGGAATAAGTGGCAGCTTTTCTCCAGCTGGCTGGATAAGATCACAACAGAATAGCTGTCCTCTTGACTATCTCACCTCTGAGTTGGCTCTTGGGAGCCACTCAATTCCTAATTCCCAGGTTATTGTAAATTCCGGGTGCTATCAAAAGTGCCAATCAAATAAACATACAGAGGAACACTTGTTGAGAGAGAGAGAGAGAGAGAGAGAGAGAGAGAGAGAGAGAG
>NW_025350572.1:0-1784 GCF_016433145.1 Gracilinanus agilis
AATACAGTGCCTACTCTCAAAGAGCTCGCACACTAATGGAGGAGACACCCCAGGAAGGGAAGCTCCTGATCCAGATTAGTCCATGGTGGAAGGAAAGACTGAGTTGTACTGACACAAGGAGACATCTGGGAAGATGGCAGGGCCATTGAAGATGATAACGAGTCCGAGGGTTAGAGGAGGGGGGCTCTGACATCCCTCCAGAGTTGGGAGGTTAGCATCCAGCTGAGATTTGACACTCTATACCTAGTGGGAACTGCATGGTGGGGCCAGGAGGGTTGGTTATGGGAGGGAAAAGTCCGTGGTTCCCTTCATTAGCTGTTGGTGGGGTGGGCCAGAAAGAGGGGAAGGAGTAGAATTATACACAAAAGAACCACATGGTAACTCTGGAGGAAGTGAAGGGATCAATAAGGTCTTCATGTGGAAGGCATTTGAGCAATGCCTTCATTTGCAAGGATGACCTGAAGGCTCTTCATTTAATGTCTCTTCTTTAAATTAAATGTATCAACAATTTCCCCATCATTCCCCTCAGATCCCTTTCCGTTGTGCCATTCATTTTCTTTTTAACCAATAAATCCCGTGAAACCGACTCGATAGGCACCCTCACCTCTGATGCGAGGAGGTTCTTTGTTTTGCTTACGCAAGAACTGAAGACACACCAAGACAAAAAACATGCTGTGAAAGGTGGTACAACTGTGCCGTATTTGAAAGCCACAAAAAGTCTGTGCTCGACATAGCATCATTCAGAGACAAAATAATTACTGAATAACCCAATTATTAGCCAGTTTCCACCTTAATTTAACTCAGCAATTATCCTCGCTTACGCATTCCTTTTATCACTTAAAGGTTTAAGACACAATGAAGGCACCAAAATAAGTCTTTCTTCCTGTTGATTCTTTGGGTGCCCTCTTCTCTTCTCCCCACGCCCTCCAACACGCAAATTCCACTGCTTTCAGGGAGACGTGTGCTCATGAAAAGAAAAGAACATACCTTGGGGCATCTGGGTAGCTCAGTGAATGGAGAGCCAGGCCTGGAGACGGGAGGTCCTAGGTTCAAATCCGGCCTCAGACACTTCCCAGCTGTGTGACCCTGGGCAAGTCACTTGACCTCCATTGCCCACCCTTACCAATCTTCTCCCTAGGAGCTAATACACAGAAATTAAGGGTTTAAAAAAAAAAGAAAGAAAAGAAAAGAGCATCCCTGACATCGTATACGCTGAGTGTTCACCAGCTGACTTGCTCGAATGAATGGCATTTTCCTTCTTTCTCCTTTTGAAAGTCACTAGAGTGTGAAATAGCTTCTAATAGTGTTTACATTTTAGAAACGGGCCAGCCATGTTTGAATCCCCAGACCTCTAGCCACCAGGGAGCTATGAGAAAAGGCTCCTGAAGATTCTCCACTCAGCCCTTCTCCAGCTCCAGCTCTCTGTCTCTCTGTCTCTCTCTGTCTCTCTCTGTCTCTCTCTGTCTCTCTGTCTCTCTGTCTCTCTGTCTCTCTCTCTCTCCCTCCCTCCCTCTCTCTCTCTCTCCCTCTCTCTCTCTCTCTCTCTCTCTCTCTCTCTCTCTCTTTCTGTCCGTCTCATTCTCTCCCACTTCTCATAGGCGGTGAGTGTGGTATGGTGGAAAGAGCCCCAGGTTCCGGGTCAGCATCCCTGGGTTCTAGTCCCTCTTTGCATCAAGCAACCTTGTACAAATCAGATCATCTTTCTGGGCTTTTGTTTCCCGAAAAGAAGGCTGAGCAAGATGATTCTCTGAAGGTGCCTCAGCTTATGGACAGCCGCCCCTGCC
>NW_025350573.1:0-5402 GCF_016433145.1 Gracilinanus agilis
AAGGAAGGAAGGAAGGAAGGAAGGAAGGAAGGAAAGGAGGGAGGGAGCATTTATTAGGTTAATGGTTTCATGCTTTTCCAATGTTCTTTTAAGGCTGACTGTAAGCTTAAAAAACAAACAAGCAAACAAAAAAACCTGTTAATGTTTCCCTGTTTTGAGATTAGAAGATGGGATTAGTCCAGCTAGAGACAAAGAAGGAAGCAGTTAGCAGAGCAGCAGGTTTGTGTGGTAGGGATGTTCCTGAATGGACCAATGGAATTTAAGCTTGCAGTCCATCTTAACTCTCAGATCTAAGGAGAAGGGAAGAATTTATGACAATACAAGAGATAGAGAGCATTACAGAATGTAAAGTGGATAATTTATATTAAATTAAAAGGTTTTTGCACAAACAAAACTAATGCAGCCAGGCTCAGAAGGAAAACAGAGAACTGGGGGATGATATTTTGTATCATAACAGTCATAACAACCTCCTTTCTCAAATATATAGAGAACTGAATAAAATCTATAAAAAGACAAGTTATTCCCCAATTTATAAATGGTCAAAAGATATGAATAGCCATTTTTAAAAAGAAAAAAATTCAGAGCTATCTATAGTCATATGAAAAAATCCTCTAAATCACTATTGATTAGAGAAATGCGGATATAAAATAACTTTGAGGTACCACATCACACCTATCAGATTAGCTAATATGTTGGAAAAATAGAATTACAAATGTTGGAGGGATATGAAAAAATAGGGACACTAATGTACTGTTGGGGGTCTTGTGAACTGATCTAACCATTATGGAGAGCAGTTTGGAACTATACCAAAAGGACCATAAAATTGTGCATATCCTCTGACCCCACAATACCATTATTAGTCTATATTCCAAAGAGATTTTTAAAAATAAAAGGAAAAGCACCTATGTGTACAAAAATATTAATAGCAGCTCTCTTTGTGGTGGCAAAGAATTGGAAATTGAGAGGTTGTCCATCAATTGGAGAATGGCTGAACAAGTTATGGTAGATGATTGTGATGGAATATTATTGTGCTATAAGAAATGACAAGCAGGATGGTTTCAGAAAAACTCAGAAAGGCCCGTGTGAATTGATACAAGTGAAGTGAGCAGAAGCAGAACACTGTACATAGTAACAGCAATATTGTAGGATTATCAACTGCGAATGTCTTAGCTATTTTCAGCAATCCAAGACAACTCTGAAGGATTTATATGGGGAAATGCTATCCATATCCAGAAAAAGAATTGTTGGAATTGGAGTCTGATGCATACCTTTTAAAAACTTTATTTTTTATGATCTGTTTTTTCTTTCATAACCTGAAATATGTTTTGGACTGATGGAAATATGCTTTGCATGACTGCACATGTATAACCTTTATCAAATTGCTTGTCTCCTCAGGGATGAGAGGAAGGAAGAGAGGAAGAGATTTTGGAATTCAAATTTTTAAAACAAGTAGAATTATTTTTGCATATAATTGGAAAAATAAAATAAAATAAATCTTTCAAGCTTGCAATCCAGTTTCTAATGCATGTATTTGTCTCACTCACATGTTTCCCTGACAGGTTTCTGTATGTTCCCATTCTCCTTCAAAGATAGTGAGTCTAGTGGTGGAAGAATGTGACCCAGGTTTATGTGCAGACTGAGATACAATTATTTTTATTGAAATTGCTTTAAATATACAAGTGCCTGTAATGTTATTTTTCTTTTTCTTTTCCTTTTTTACTAAGCAAATGGTTATGTGTAAAATTTAAAAACATCCTAATGATTGTGGGTGCCTTGTTTGTGTAAAAGGAAGTGCACCACTAGGGGCTTAAAAGCTAAAGAGAATAGGGGAAATGTTTTCTCCTTAATAGCATTACCCCTAGCATCCTGAGAATGTTCAAGTATAATTATGTTGTTGCCTTTCTCTGAGAAACTAGACTTGGCAATTTCAGTGCAGGTTGGAATGAATATCAGTCTCGAAAGTGAGTTAATATTCACATCTACTGTATAAAAGATATGAGATGTTATAGTGTAGATGGCCACCCAACATATATGTTACGTGTCCATGACATGACAAGAATATAAAGAAAAATGATTTTTAAAGGTAGGAAAAAAAGATTTTTTGGTCATTATCAAATTTCAGATTATATCACAAAGCCATAATTACTCAAATTGTTTGGTACTAGATAAAATATAGAAAAGTTAATCAATGGAATAATGATACCATAAGATTTAGAAACAAGGAAATAGAGCAGACTAATGATTGATGAACTCAAGAACAGAAACCACTGAGAAGGTATTCTTTCTTTTACAAAAACAGCTAAGAAAACAATATAGATTGTCAAAAAATGGATTTAGAATGGCATTTGCATCATATATCACAAATACGTTAAATAATAATCTAGATATAAAAATAATTTCATAAAAATTAGAGGAAGATGGAAGATTATATTTTTATAGTTATAGAGAATGGATGAACATAAAAATGATACAGAGAAAGGTATAAAAGGCAAAATTATTGCAATTATATGTATTTACATAAATAAAAGCAAAGTGGTTTTTTTAAAAAAAAAAGATGTAGAGGAGGAAAAAATTTAATACTGACGACCCTTGAGAAAAGTCTGTTGTAAGATCTATAGTGGATTAATACAAATCAATAAGATTAAGCTCTGATGTGTGAGAGGGGCAAAGGGCTCTTTTGTCTGCCCTGGAACTTATGGTGTCTACTCACACGTGGCATTAAAAGTACTTGCTTATCCTTGAAAGCCTGAATCAGATTCTTAGGGTCCTGGCTACTTCATATAATTTGTGTTTCCCTGAACATAGATGTCCAAATAGTGATCCTGAGATGGAAGTTTACATCTTGGGCAGTCACTTCATGAATTTGAGAGATTAGGGTCTCTCATGTAAAAATTAAAATTCATCTGAAGCTAATTGACAAGTGGGATTTTTCCTCAATTATCCTTTTCCTGGAGAAAGGGGAAGAGCCCAAATCTTTACTTGACCTGCCGAAATTCATAACCTCTGAAGGAAATATTTAGAAAACGTGGAGATGGGCAAAATGCCTATTAAAGGGACCTAATAAAAAATATAACAATGCTCTGAGCTTTAATATTTTAGATAATAGCTCCCTCCCCCCTTGAAGGTATAAAAGGAGTTAAAGATTGGGATTTCATGTTTTGAAGTCTGTTGATAAATGCTATTGAACCTTTTGTGTTTAGGCATTTCTTTTATAGTAGATGAAATAAATAGTTGTCCCATTAGCTGATCTATCTAAAACACTGAATATTTTTCTAATAACAATAGTTAAGATTTATATAGCGACTATTATGTGCTAGGCACTGTGCTAAGAGATTTACAATTATTAACTCAAGTAATTCTCAGTCTTGGGAAGCAAGTGTGGTTATTATTTCCATTTTACAGATAAAGAAACTGAGGCAAGTAGCCATTAAGTAACTTGGTGTGGATTACACAGCCAGTAAGTGTCTGAACTCATCTTTTTTTTATTCAAAGATATTTTACTTTCCCAATTACATTGTAATAACAATTTTCAACATTTTCCAAAAATCATAAGATCTAAATTGTCTCCCTTCCTTCCTTCCTTCTACCCCTCAGATATGATAAGCAATTTGATCTGGGTTATAAATGTATTATCATGCAAAACATACTTCCATATTGGTCATTGTTATAAGAGAATACTCATATAAAACCAAAACCCCCAAATTAAACTATAAATAAACTAATGGGAACAATAAGGTACTTTGATCTGCATCTTACTCCAACAGTTCTTTCTCTGGAGGTGGATATCATTCTTGGTCATAAGTCCTTCCAAATTGTCCCAGATCATAGTATTGCTGAGAGTAGCTAAGTCTTTCACTTATGAAAAGATGAACTCATCTTTTAACCTCTCTCTAGGCTTGGTGTTCTATACCCAACGAACCACCAAGCTACCCTACTTGGAGAAATTTTCAACAAGAGACACGCCTAAGCTTTAA
This sequence comes from Gracilinanus agilis, assembly GCF_016433145.1. Classification (NCBI taxonomy): domain Eukaryota; kingdom Metazoa; phylum Chordata; class Mammalia; order Didelphimorphia; family Didelphidae; genus Gracilinanus; species Gracilinanus agilis. Next base: position 3,975 of record NW_025350573.1, read on the forward strand.
GTAATTTTCTCCTCTGCTCTGAAATGGAGGTACAAAAAGACATTGAATATGAAAAAAGGAACTTGTAATCTCTTTGGAGTTCAGGCTCCCTCAAGACTGAACTTGGTTCCTGGCTGTGTTAGGAAACAGTGTTGTGTCTTTCCCAAGCCAGAGTCTATTGTTACATTTATTTAACACAAGCCATTCTATAAGGGTATTCCAGTACCAGAGAGGATAAATGAATGAAGATGCACAGGACTTTGCACTTGTTTTAAATACACAAACACTCAGAGTCTTTTGTCTAGGTTTCCCAGAGCACTGTCAAAACCAGAGACCAGAAGAAAAAAAAGATAATCCCCACAACATGGGTAGAGAAACTGGGGAGCAGGGATTAAAGGATTTGTAAATCCCCAAACCAGTTCAGGCTTTGCTGGGTAAGTGGAAGAATGCAGGAAGAGAGACAGAAAAACAGAGACAAAAAACCCAAAGACTGACATAGATATAGATATAGATATAAATTACATTTAATAGAAATGTGTGTACCAATATCACACACTAGTAAAGAAAATTATATAGTACACATCTCTAAATCCTCTGATAAATAAAATCTAACATGAAGTCAACAAGCATTGACTATCTGCAAACTCCTACTATATGTCAGTCAATGAGCTAAGTTCTAGGGATCCAATAAAAGGAGAAAGGAAAACAGTTCATGCCTTTAGGGAGCTTACACAGTGATGGGAAGGGGATGTGACCATATATAAAGGAAGCTGAAAAGAGAGTGGGGAGAAGATATGACAGTACACTCAGATTTCTTCTTTTTCTTTCTTCTTGCCTTTCTTCCTCCCTCCCTTCCCTTCTTCCTCCTTTTCCATTCCTCCTTCCTTCTTCTGTTCATTTCCTCCCTCTTTTCTTCCTTCCTCTCTTCTTCTCTCCCATCCACCTTTCTTCCTCTTCCTCTTCCCTCTTTCTTCCTCTCTCCCTCCCTCTCTTTTCTCCTCCTTCCCTCCCTCTCTCATTCCCTCCTTCCTTCATTCCTTCCTCCCTTTCTTCTTTCTTCCTTCCCTCTCTTCATGCTTTCTTTCTTCATTCCTTCCTCTCTTCCTTTTTTCTTCCTGCTACTCTTTATTCCTCCCTCTTCTTCCTTTCCCCATTTCCAGCCTGGAAGTCTCCAGGGAACAGAATACCCGAAGTAAGCACTAGGGGGACTCGCCCCGCCTCCCGCGCCGCGCCCCCAGGTCTAGGCCCCGCCCTAGCTCCAAGGCCCCGCCCCGTCCAGGCCCCGCCCCAACGCTGACGTCAGTTGTTATGTCTCGGGCTCGGCCGCGGCCGCAGCTGATCCGCCTCTGGGTAGAGGCGGCGTCGTCCTCTCCGGCTCCGGCTCCGGCTCCGGCTCCGTCTTCGTCTCCTAGGTGTGATCTCGGCTCTCGGGGTCGCGGGGCGGCGGGG
>NW_025350574.1:0-8524 GCF_016433145.1 Gracilinanus agilis
TGAAGCTTTTTCCTGAGCAAGACAAGAAGCAGAAAGCACAGAGCTTGCAATGCCTGCTGGTGGAGAAGGACGATTCTTTCCAAGAAAAAGCAGGCCGCCAGCCCTCCTTTGTGGCCCGGAAGCCGCACTGGCAGAGCAGACGTCTCCTGACTGTTTTAGTGTAAAGAGGATGCTGCGACCCTCCTTGCCCAGGATTAGGATCGAACCTCTCAATAAAGAAAAGCGAATGATGTCACTGGCGATACTCAGCTAGCAGAGTAGACAAAAGGCACACAGAGCTCAGCTAACAACCACGAACATGGACAGACGGCCCAGTGAGCTAATCCGCCTGTGTTAAAACACCTGTGTGTGTGTTCACACATGCACACACAAGTGTGTGTTTTCAGAGGGTACCAGTAACAATAATGTATGGAAAGTGCTCTGCAAACTCTAAAGCACCCCCTAAATCACATCAGCTATTGGACCTGCACAGCCAGCATCTAGACCTGGGATTTCACTGGTAGAGGGAGACCCCCTCAACACATGAAGGCAGGCAAAGCTTTGCTGACTTCTAGTCTCTGATGAGAGTTTCAGTAATGGGCTCAGGTCTGCTCAGGCAGGATTGGAACCCAGGTCTATCATGTGGGCAGTCCCCGTAAATAAATCACGAGCTGGGCTCAAATGAAACCACGAGGAAGTCATAGGGGGAGCTTGGCTTGGAGAGCAGAACCAGAAGGAACTGGAACATCAAGTCTAATTGCTTTATTTTACATCCAGGGAGATGGAGACACAGAGAGGAGAAGAGATCGCCCAGGGCCACCCAGATAGTAAGTTGGTGAGTCAGGATTTGAACTCTCAACCATGACTTGAGCTAAGGTCTCCATCTACTCTGCTGCTGTGTCCTCTTTTTTTGACCCAGTAGTCAGAGATTGTGTTTCCCTCCCATATCTCTTACCCCAAATCAAGATACTCCCAACAGGGTGTCATTATAAACGTGCAGGATGGGAAAGGGCTTGGGTAAGGAGGCCAGTTGATAGGGGGTGTGCCATGAAGTCTTCCAGGATTCCCCCATATACCCAGTGTTCCCACCATTGGCTCAGGCTTCTGGCTACAGCAATATCACAGAGCAATGGGCGATGGAGAGCACGGGTTTCAGTGATCATACATGCCAGACAATTAATTGCCAAGAAATGGGAGAAAACCCAACACACAGTGCCAAGTCCCTGTAGTCATTATTGCTCGACCCTCTCATCAGTGTAATGGGGATATTTCCATTGATTTTGCCCATATGAGCAGTGCACCAATGCTGAAAGTTACTAGTTGTTGTTAACTAGAAAACAACGTGAAGCTGTACAGCCACATCACGCCGGAACGACTGGTGAAAAGGGAAGTTAAACCAAGGATGGGCAACGTTCACCTTTAAACATACAGAGAAATCGCATTTTGCTTCTGATCCTTCAATGCTGACTTTAAAAGATATACAGGGTGGCAGAGAAGGCAAAGGCTTGCTGTGCCCTTTGGTGTTCCTGCTGCCATGTTGGATAGAAGAGAGATGGCACCGAGGGCACCAAGGACGATAACGGCGACGGCATCGGCGAGGAGGAGGAGAACGGTCACAGCGATGACCAAGGCCATGAGAGGAAAGGTCGTGGTCATGACTGGCGCCCAAGGAGTGATGCCAACAGCAGCGATGCCGACGGTGGGGTGGAGATGAAATTGCATTGAACTGCACGACCCGAGTGTCTAAGCTGGTGACTGGCCTGTGTCCGGAACACTTCAGAGGTCATCCAGGTAACTGCAGCCGCCTTCTCAACAAGGCTGAGAAGAACCGAGAGGCCAAACTACAGTGAAGCCTGGTGCAGCTTTCACTGAGAGTCGCTCAGAGTGAAGAGACCTCAGGGGCCGTCTGTCCAAACTGGACCTCAACAGCAACACCACCCAACATCCATCCTCATCAGTGGCCACGCAGCCTCTACTGGGCAACCCTACCCAGGGGAATTCTGCTGCCTCTCCTCGAGCCACCGTTACCCCTTGGAATAACTCTGATTTTAGGAAACGACCCCTTACAACCAGCCTAAATCTGCCTCTCTGTGCCTTTGAGAAGCTGTGGGGTGCCATAGTAGACAGAGGGCTAGACCTGAGGAAGACCTGAATTCAAAATCCAACACCAGACACTGACCAACTGAGTGACCGTGGGCAAAGCACCTAATCTCTGCCTGACTCAGTTTCCTCAACGGTAAAATGGGAATAATAAGAGCTGCAGCTTCAAAGGACTGCTGTAAGGATAAAAGGAGATAATATTTATAAAGGGCTCAGCACAGTATCCGGCACATAGTAGGCTCTATAGAAATGCTTCTTCCCTTCCTCTTTTGGGCCTACTTTATTTTCTGGGGCAAAGAGAACAATTCCTCTTCCACGTGAGAGACACTTTACACACTGGCCCCATCGACGAAATCAAAACCCAAACGGGTGAGGAGGGGCCACTCATTCAGCCCAACAGAAGGTTGTTTGGAAGCGAGACTGAATATGCTGAAGGACTAAAAGAACACAAAGAATGCCCATAATTGCTCACACCCCCAATGCTCCAATAACCCAATGGATCTTCCATCTCTTCCATGGGAGTGTTTCCGTCAGAGATGACGCCCCCCACCCCACCCCCAAACTCTTATCTATGACTTCACAGCAATTTGTCATTGGACCCACCAGAAGCCCAAGGGCACTCCCAGGGCAAAGGGACTATCCATTGGCTCTCCTCCTCCAACTCAACGGCCAGCCATCTTTTCTTCCCCTCAATGAACATTTTCTTTGACGACATCCTTTCGCCCCATTTTGCCTGCATAATTCCTCACTCAGAATATGATCCACCTGGCTAATGCCCACCATGAGCCTCCCCACTGCCCTCCCAGTGAGCCTCAGTTTCCCTTCCTCATAGACCATGTTGTTCCTCGACTTCTAGTCCTACAATTATAACAGAAGAAGATTGGTATTAAAAACACGGGCCTACATGTTGCAAGCAGAGTCTTAGACTCATTAAAGGGCCTTTGTAATTGCCCAAAGGCAATCCAGTCCCTTCTCTTCGTCCTGTTCATCTGTATAATGGGCATCATAATGATGCTGAAGATATAATTAATGTTTTGGCTGATTACACGTCAGGGAACCCCCAGCGCAGCACTGCCCAGGAGGCGTGTATCATGGCCAGGTGAAATGAGTCCGATGAAAACACGCTGTTAGGTGGAAGGCCCTGGATTAGAAGTGGAGTGGCTGACGGTCCCAAGCCAAATCTCCTGAGACAACAGGGACAGTAAGTGAACCAAAAACGAGCAGCTCTGAAGTGAGCCTGGCAAGGAGGAGCCCTCGGACCAGAGAGAAGAATTCCATCAGACAAGAGGCTTCAGAATCAACACAAAAGCAGATAAAGGGGTTCCTGCTGATAAAGAGAGACATCTCAGAGCTCCCGGCCCACGAGCTGCGCTTCTCCGGAGCAAAGATCTACAGAAGCTGGAAAATCCAGCACTGACCCAAGGCTTGGCGTAGCAGCTGCTTCTCTTTATCTAGAAAAGAGTTTCCTCAATCGACAGTGCCAGTCCCTTAAGATGACCTCCAGCTTCCCATTGCCCTGGCACCGGGTCCCGAAGATGCCCGAGACGAGCCACTATAAGCCTAAAACGAGGTCCTATTGGTAAAGGGCTCGGCATAGCGCCTGAGGCAGAGGCCCTTCTGAATAACTGCACATTCCCTTCTTCCTTTTCCCAGAGCAAAAGTCTCCCATTGGTACAGGTCAACTGGGCAACCACGTACCAAAAGTCCAAATCTAGCCTGGAAAGCTGGATGGAGAAATGGATCCATTCACTCGAAATCCTCCCGACTTGCTGCCTCTAAACTAACGTAAGGAGACTGGATTCCGAATATCCTGCTAGTGGCAGCAATAAGAGAATGAATCACAAAAATGAAGTGGGGATTGACTTGAAACTGAAAGGCGCTGAAATGGGCCTTCGGGCAGAAAGCTTACCTCACGCCATTGCTCCCCCAAACTAGTAACCATGCTCCAGTGCTCGCCATTCCCCACTGTGGGAACACAGTTTCTGTTTTAAAGTAGAGGTGAATGGAAAATAGGGTTGACCTTTCCAAACTTAAACCGGGACTGAAATTTCACCCATGATAGCTACTATGAGTGACCTTGGCCAAGAGACCTTCCCTTCTCGAGGTCTCAGTTTCCACATCTGTAAAATGGGCCATTTGGACTCCATGGCCTTTGAAGCCATCTTTCTGGAAACACGTGGCAAAAGACCAAAGGATTTCACTGCATGGAAGAGAAGCAGGATCTTCTGGAAATAGGTTGAGGATCTCAGGATGGAGAAAGACAAGGAAGCCGACTATGTGAGAAAAGGACTGTGGCCAGTCGGAGGCATAAGAAGAGGCGATTTACACAATGTGTGTCCTAAACGAAGAGCGAGTCTGAAGCCCTGATCTCTGCCAGAATGTCTAGAACAAGTAGATTGGGGGAGAATTCAGGTTCTTCGGTGCTCTCCCATACAACTGTAGAAGTAATGACATAGGAGGGGGGAATCAATTGTTTTTTTTAAACCAAAAGTCAATACTAAGGAGTTGATAATAATCCACTATAATTCTTTCTCGTTATAATAAATAAACAGAGAGCAGACATTTTGGCAAAAAAGACCCAGTTTTGTTATGTGAAGTCTATCTCCACAGCAGAAGAGACAACAACAATTGTTCTGGATGAAAGCATTACAATGGAAAGCCTGTTGATTCTGGAATCAGAGGACATGGGTTCAAATCCTCCCTTGGATTCTTTCTATCTATCTATCTATCTATCTATCTATCTATCTATCTATCTATCTTTCTACCTACCTACCTGTTTCCAATCATTCTTAATTCATTTGCTTTAAATCACAGTCAAATACCTGAAGGGTGGGGCAGCTGGGTAGCTCAGTGGATGGAGAGCCAGCCCTAGAGACGGGAGGTCCTGGGTTCAAATCTGCCCTCAGACACTTCCTAGCTGGGTGACCCTGGGCAAGTCACTTGACCCCCATTGCCTACCCTTACCACTCTTCTGCCTTGGAGCCAATACAAGGTATCGACTCCAAGACAGAAGGTGAGGGTTTTTTAAAAAACAAATACCTGGAGGCATTATGGGGAAGAGGGAAGGGACCTGAATTTGAAGATTTACTTGTTCTGCCACTCGTGACCTCTGAGACTCTGTCCAAGCAACCTAATCTCTCTGGCCTCAAGTGGACATCCATGAAATGAGGGAGTTAAAAAAGATGGCTTCTGAGGCCCCCTCATGATGTTCTGGGGCAGTGAATAGATAGAGCAAGGTTCTTCCCTGCTAAATGTGGAGTCATGAGACGTGAGATCGAATCATCACTCTCTGTATGATGTTAGATCAGTAATTTGCCATTGTTAGGCCTCAGTTTCCTCATCTTGGAATTGGACTAAATTTAGGCTAACCTCTGACTCTGGAGCTGTGATTTGCCCTATTCCAAGGTAACTGATGAGTTAAAAATCAAAAGGAAAATAAATGGAAAAAATGTGCATAGCAACTTTCTCTGAAAAAAGGTCTAAGATAAAAGGTATGTAAAGACTCGATAACCAACATACAAGAACAAGAGTCATTCCCCACTAGATACATGGCCCAAGAATGTAATTCCTTGAAGATATGGTCTGCTATTCTTCCCAGCTCAAGGCAAGAAATGAAAGAAACCCTCCACTACAAGAGAAAATGCTCCAAATCACTAATGATTCGAGAAATGAAAACTAAAACCACTCTGAAGCGCCCCTTCATACCCATCAGATTGATAATGATAACAAAAGCAGAAAACGGTATTTTTGGAGGGTCTGTGGGAGTGGGCACCAATGTGTTGATGGTGGAACTGTGAACCGACCCAAACATTCCAGAAAGCAACTTGGAATGATGCCCGCAAAGTCACTAGCCCACACATGCTCTTTGATCCAGTGCTGCCTTGGAAAGTTACTTGTCCTTTGTCCTTGTGTAAGTCACTTAACTACTGGCTGCCTCAGTTTCTTCAACTATACAATGAGGAAAATAATAGCACTGACTTCCCAGGAAAGTTATGTGGCTAAATAAGAAAATATTTGTAAAGTGCTTTCTTTATAAATCTTTAAGAACTGCATGAATTCTAGTTAGTGGTATTCTTTGTTTGCTTCACGATGTTATTGTTTTTTAGTAGTTTTCATTGTATCTGACTCTTCGGGACCCCATTTGGGGTTTTCTTGGTAAAGATATTGGAGTGCTTTTTTTTTTAAACCCTTACCTTCAGTCTTGGAGTCAATATTGTGTATTGACTCCAAGGCAGAAGAGTGGTAAGGGTAGGCAATGGGAGTCAAGTGACTTGCCCAGGGTCACACAGCTGGGAAGTGTCTGAGGCCAGATTTGAACCTAGGACCTCCCGTCTCTAGGCCTGGTTCTCAATCCACTGAGCTACCCAGCTGCCCCAGAGTGGTTTTCCATTTCCCTCTCCAATTCATTCTACAGATGAAGAAACTGAGGCTAACAGAGTTTAGCTACTTGTTCAAGGTAACCTAGCTAAAAATGAAGCCTGATTTGACCCCAGAGAAATGAGTCTTTCTGACTCCATGTCTAGCCCTTTATCCAGTGCTTTCCCAGGCTGCCCCTATAAAGATTAGCTGTTTATATTATTAAGTTCAGTCTATATAACAATGACTATGCAGAGAGCAATAAATGCTACGTAAACGTTGGTTAGTATTATTAACCAATGCACACAATAAAATACTATCTCATTGATCCTTACCACAGTCTTGGGAGGTCTGTGCCATCGTTATGCCCATTTTACAGATGAGGAGTTTGAGGCTAAGAGAAGCACTGTAGTCACAGAGTAAGGTGCCCAAAGACAGATTCGAACTCAGGTTTTCTGGACTGCAAACCCAGTGCCTTGTGCACTATGGCGTCACCTCGCTGCCCCATACGTATTTGCTATAAAGGATGGCTATTGCTGGAGTGGAAGGAGTAACATGGTGGGTAGAGAGGGACATTTACGAGAGCATCAATAATGCTCAGAGAGGGAAGGAAGAAGGGAGAAAGGATTCACCGGGCACTCTTGTGACCATCATGTTCAAGTAAAATATAATGACAAAATGGTAACAGAAATTCAGTTTCTCGTCCTTACACTCCTTGTTCTACTTTGTCCTTTGAATGGTAAAAAGTATGCTCCGGCTGCTCCTACCACCACGACGGCCACTAAGTATAATAATACTCATAGTGATGATCTCGCATTTATGTAGTATTGTCAGGCTTACAAAGCACTGCATGACTGTTATCTCCCTTCATCCTCATGATAGTACCGGAAGGTGGGTGCTCTCCTTTTTATAGATAAGAATCCTAAATCAGAGAGGTGTTAAGTGACTTGTCCATGGCCACACAGCTAATAAGTGTGGGAAGCGGATCTTGAACTCAGTTCTTCTCGATTCCAGATCCTTTTGCCATTACTCCATTGCCTCCCAGGTGAGGAACAATTGGACTCCATGATTCTGTTCTACTCAATTGCATTTAAGCACTCTGAGCAGAGTATTGTCCTGGCCATTCCATCTTTTGCTCCTGGACTTTTGCGTAGGCTATCCTTGACACCCAGATTCCCCTCCCACCTCTCTTAGAATCCCTGGTTTCTTCCATAAAGCCTTTCCTGAGCCCCTCCCCAGCAGCCAGGAACCTCCCATTGAAAAATATCCAGCAGTGATTTTGCCCATATCTGGTATATGTAAAATATATGCATGTGCTCCCATAGATGATAAGCTTTTTGAGGGCAGGATCTGCTTAATTTTTCTCTTTGTAGCCCCTCCCCCAACAGCCAGGAGCCTCCCATTGAAAACTAGCACATAGCAAGGACTTAGTAAATCTTATTGAATGAATTGATCGGTAGGGGTAGTACAATGGTTAAATCAGCTATATCTACAATAAACACTAATTTAGCTAACATAAGCACTCGTCCTTAGTCGTTAGTCTAGTGGGGCCAATGGCAAGTGGAGAGAATTTAGAGAAGACCTACATTAAGAGAAAAGGAGGAACAGGAGAAGGAAGAGAGAGAAGAAAGCTGGGACCCAACAGACTGACTGTAGTATCTCAGGATCAAAGAGAGGGGAGACCAGCCAAAAAAGGGAGGGAACAGCCAGTCATATGGAACGCTTTGAAGAGATCCAAGAGTCAGAATTTAGAGAAAAGGCTCAATGACTCACTGTGCAGAGCACCTAAGACAATCACCATCCATCCAGGTCATTGCCCTCCAGATGTTCTCCAGGCTGTCAACATGGTTCCCCAAACTGATCAGAACTCTCACTTCTCTGATTCAGGATCCTTCTTATCTCTTAATTCAGCTAAAGAATGCATTGGCTTTTGTGGTTGCCATGCTATGCTATGAATTCGACTCATGCTGGATGTGTAATCCACTAAAATCCCCAAATTGCTTTCATATGTACTATGACACATGTTGGAATGGGAAGGGAGGGAGTAAAGGAGGGAAAGAGAAAGGAAGGAATGGAGGAAGGAAGGAAG
>NW_025350575.1:0-6216 GCF_016433145.1 Gracilinanus agilis
TCTCTCTCACTCTCTCTCTCTCTCTCTCTCTCTCTCCTTCTCTCTCTGGCCCACCACACTGATTATCCAGTGGAGAAGGAAAGGAAGAAGACTGAACTGAAAGGGCTTATCCCTGGGAATGGGAGCTGCTGGATTTGGAGCCCTCTCTGCAATCAGTCTCAGAAGCAGAGACATTTTAAATCTGTAGTGCTTTACACCAATCAAGGTGATTTCTTTCCTTGGACCAGTACGGCCCTCCCTGATCACCCCCACCCACCCTAACCCTACAAAATTAACATAGGGTCATGTTCCCTCTGATGGTCCTCTCCTTGTCCTTTTTTCTAGGGTTTTTTTCTTCCAAAGAGTAGATCTGAAGGGAAGTTTGAGTCTGGGAGTTGGGATGGGTGGGGAGGGTGGAGTAGAGGGAAGATCTGAGAAGAGATTGTATTTAAGGGTGGTGAGGTAGAGGGGGGACATCTGAGAATAGGTTGAACTCAGGGCCTGAGGAGAGGAGAGATCTTGGGAGAGACTGAATTTGGAAGGGGTAGAGAGAAGATCTCAGGGAAGGTTGGAGGTTGAAGTATAGGAGAGCTCTGAAGGGAGGGGACATAGAGGGGAAAAGGATAAGCCGACTTCCCAGGCAGGACAGTAGGACAGTGACCACTAGAGGGCTACATAACCCGCCCCACATTCCACAGCTCCTAGATCCTTCTGTTTCTTCTCCTTCCTCTCCAAATTCTTGGGAGTGGAAGAGAAGAAAATCCCTTGCTGGGCCCAAACTGGCGACTCAGCCAGTGTTTCCCAAGCTGTCAGCAAATCCCTCCAAGCCATCACAGCTCTGTTGGCTTGCACAACTCACAGCCAACAGAGGGGAGGGAGAGAAATATGTGTGTTTCAATCTCAGCAGTAACTTTGATATTTTCAGTTAAAATATTCCCCTTCCCTTTGTCAAAACATTCCTTGCTTCTGAAACATGTATTCAGATATGCATTGTATATTGGTCTGATATGTGTTCACCGACTTTAAATCCAATAATAGAGCTTTTAGTGTGGATAAGATCAAAGCAATCTTCTTAGCATATGCTACAGGCCTGATTCAACATTTGACTTGCTAATTTTTTCCCAGGGCACTAAAATAATATTGTTCATATTGTTCCTTGCCATAATATGCATCTGAAATGAAAATACAGTTTCTTTGCATACTATATGTTGGGGATGTCAGCCTCGATGTTAAGGTGGTACAGGGGAGATAGATGAGCTGTTACTTCTTTACTAATAGGATTTCCACTCCCCCTCTAGGACGCTCTTCCCCTCAATCTTCCCCCCAGCCAACCCCCAAAGTACAAAATCCATTGCCTTCTAGGGTGAAGGGATGGATGCCTTCACACTTTTCTCTTTCAGCAGGTCGTCTTTCTGTCTGGTGATGTTAAAACCCCCATTAGAGAGGCTGGGAGAGGAAATAAGTCTGGTCTCCAATAAGATGCCCTTGTTTATCCAGGGAAGGACCACACTCTTTGCTGGCTTGAGTCATTCCTGGCAAATACAGGTTAAACATCAGGAGAACAAATGAAAGATGAATACAGAGTAGAGGTGGATAGACCCCTATCCTCAGAGTGCTTCCATCCAACACTGGGTCCTAGATTTGAGGTCCAAGGGCTCTTAGAGGTCATCTGATCCAACCCTTTCATTTTATAGACACTCAAGACAATAGTATACATTTTTAAAGCTCCTACTATGTGCCAGGCAGCCAGCTGGCTCAGTGGGTAGAGCACACAGGGCCTGGAATCAGGAGAACCCAAGTTCAAATCTGGCCCCAGATACTTAATAGCTTTATGGCCCGGGGCAAGTCACTTAATCCAATTTGCCTCAGCTTCTTCATCTGTAAAATGAACTGGTAAAAGAAATGGTAAACCACTCCAACATCCTTACTGAGAAAACCCATGGGTAGTATTGGCATGCTTTGGTCCACGGGGTCACAAAGAGTCAAACTGAGCATGAGTTTGAAGGACAACAAAATGTGCCAAACACTGTGCTAACATGCTGGAGATACAAAGAAAGGCTTTCAGTTTAATGATGAGGAACCTGATATATAAAATGAAAAAAGGCAGGACCAGGATTAGAACCTAGGTCTTCTGCCTCCAAAGGTTGCTGGGCAGCTAGTGGCACAGTAGATAGAACTGAGTTCAAACCCAGCCTCATACACTTACTGGCTGTGTGACCCTGGCTGTCTGCCTCAGTTTCCTCATCTTTGTTGTGAGGCTTGAATGAGACAGCACAAAGGCTGTCTAGAAATACTTAATCCCTTCCCCTTCCTCCAACCCCCATCTAGTGCCCTTTCTAACTCCCCATGTGCTGCCTGGAAGTCCAACAGGAATGTTTAGTTAACCAATGACTAGTGAGTATTCTTCATGCATCTGTGTATCTCTTTTTTTTGTTTTGTTTTTTTGTTGTTGTTGTTATTGTTTTTTTCTTTCTTTCTTTCTTTCTTTTTATTTTAAACCCTTAACTTCTGTGTATTGGCTCCAAGGCAGAAGAGTGGTAAGGGTAGCCAATGGGGGTTAAGTGACTTGCCCAGGGTCATACAGCCGGGAAGTGTCTGAGGCCAGATTTGAACCTAGGACCTCCAGTCTCTAGACCTAACTCTTAATCCACTGAGCTACCCAGCTGCCCCCTGTGTATCTCTTTTAAAAGTGGTTTTCAAATCTCATGCCTCATTTATTTCTTACAATAAGTCAGTGAGATGGGTAAGACAGGCACTCCCCAGTGAGGGAAGTGGTATGGCCAAAGTTATGTAGCAGGAATAATTGTTGGCATTTCTACAGTGCTTCAAAATCTACATGGTACTTATTATATATGATGCCATTTAAGCTGTCAAATAACCCTGTCGTGAGGTAGGCACTACAGGAATTTACCAGATGAGATCCCCACTGATCTTGCCCATGGTCACGAAATAAGTGTCAGCATCAGGATTTGAGACCAGGTTTTTCCTGACTCTAGGTTTAGTGCATTTAGTCGCAGAGCTGAAGAGTTGAGCTTTCTACAAGACTGCTGTGTTATCAACTGCCAAATCAGGACAGGTGTCTATTTTTTTTTTTAATTTTTTAAAAAGCCTCACCTTCCATCTTAGAATCAATTTGTTTCAAAGCAGAAGAGTGGTTAAGTCTAGGAAAATGAGGTTAAGTGATTTGCCCTGGGTTACACAGCTAGGAAGTGTCTGAGATCAGATTTAAAACCCAGAACCTCCCATCTCTAGGCCTGGCTCTCAATCCACCACTGGTGTTTAATTTTAAGTAAACTTGCCCAACAGTAAATGATGGGAGATCCTGGCTTCTATACATCCCATGGGCGGAACTGAAGCTAGAAGAACTTTCATGTCCTTTTCTCTATCCTTGGAGATTTTCTGATGGGGGATAGTCTACCTGGTATGCCACAGAGTACGGGTTCTCTTCTTCATTGGCCACCAGTGCCATAGTTAGTCCCTTTTCTTTCTAATGAGACCCAGCATGAAGGAAGAAATGAGCCCAATGCCCTGCCTTTGGGGAACAGAGCCATAGACCAGAACAGTAGTTCTCAAAGTATGACCCAGACAAAAGAAAGGAGAATTATAGAAGTAAGAAACACAAGGAAGGTTTCCCCAAAAGCAAAAACTTAGCAGATATGTGAAAGAGTTTGGGCAACCTCCTGGGAATTTTTTTTTTAATTCACTTTTATTTTCAGTCCTAAATTGCCTCCCTCCCCACCTCTCTTTCTCCCACCCATTGACAATGCAGGAAAAACAAAACCCCTGTTACCAGCTGTACAGTCAAAGCAAAACAAAGGCCTGCATTAGCCATCCCTGCCACCCCACACCCATGCTTCATTGTATGCTCTGGGTCTATCACCTCTCTCTGGAGGTGGGTAGCATCGTGAATCCCTTGATACTGTTAAGTTTTTCAGAGTTGTTTGTCTTTACAACATTGCTGTTCTCGATTCTCCTGATCTGTGCACTTCACTCTGCATCCGTTCATAAAAGTCTTTCCTTCTGGGAAATTTTCAAGGAGAGGAAGTTGTTGTCCATCCACAATAAGCAGTGCCCATTGCCAGCAGATCATCTGTGAATGGGGAAAAGAAAAGGGTCAGACTAGGTTCCTAAATTAAAAGAAAGCATCATCCCTACCTTCAGGGAGTTCGCAGCCTAATTCCCTTTGGTATTAGGGGAGACAGGGAGTTTTTCATTATGACCTTTCTAGGTCACTTCTTTTGTTTTTTCAAACCCTTATCTTCCATCTTAGAATCGATGCTAAGTATTGGCTCCAAAGCAGAAGAGTAGTAAGAGCTGAGCAATTGGGGTTAAGTGACTTGCAGGAAGCTAGGAAGTTTCTGAGGTCACATTTGAACCCAAGACTGTCTCCAGATCTGGCTTTCTATCTGTTGTCTTGGAGTAAATACAGAGTAATCAGTTCCAAGGCAGAGGAGCAACAAGGACTGGGCATCTACCTGCCCCTCCCAGGTCACTTCTTAATATCCCTCTGCTCGATTGTAAGCTCCTGGAGTGCTTGAACCATGGATCCTTCTTTGCATTGTACCCTCTTTACCTTCAGGACAAAACCTTGTACATAATGAATGTACAATTAATAAATTGTGGATTAAATAAATGAGGGGCAGGGGGCAGCATTTAATAAGTGTCTACCCTATACCTGGCACTGTGCTATGCATTAGAGAGGTGAAGAACTCCAGACAAAGCTCCATGAGGCTTTTGAGGTGGAAGAGATCATTATTTGACTCTTGGGGTATTAAGAAAAGCCTCAGGGATCTGGGTCTTAGAGGAAGGGAAGAACTTAGCAGCCAGAGGTAGGGTGGAAGCAATTCTAAGCTTGGAGCCAAAGCATGACCAGAGAGATGCATCACAAGATTTCAACTTGAAAGGGAACTTTAGAAGCAGTCCCTTCTGAGACACTTAGTTCAACCCATTCATTTTATATATGAGGAAATAGAGATGAAATGACCTGCCTGGGGTCAAAGAGACAGTAAGTAATAGAGCTGTAATTGAACCATACATCTCCTAGCTCCCATTGGAGTTGCTCATTCCATTTCATCATGTTGACCCACCAGAGATGGTAGAGGACAGGCCAAGAATGGGAAATAGAGGAGAGTCCAATGTGGCTAGACCGTGGAGGGATTTGAAGGAGAAAGGGGTAGGTAGTAGCAGATAAGACTAGAAAGGTAGAATTATAGGGTATAGGGTTTAGAGATGGAAGGAATCTCAGTGGTTCTCTGGTGCAACTCCTTTACAATACAGATGATAAAATTAAAGTCAAAGAGGCCCAAGAATATATAGACAATTAATATCACTGCCAAGATTTGAGCCTCATTTTCTGAACCCAAGTTCAGAAACCTTTTTTCACTGTATCATGCTGTCTAGGACCTAGAATGCCAAAATCAAAGCCATTACTCCTTTCCATGTACTTGTAATCCACCTTCTTGCTGTTCCTCATACCTGACATTCCATTTCCCAGCTTGAAGCATTTTTATTGGCTGTCCCTCCTGCCTGGAATATTTTCTCTCCTCATCTCCACCACCTGGCTTCCTTTGGCTTCCTTCATGTCTCAGCTAAACTCTCATCTTCTGCAAGAAGTCTTTCCCAGCCTTCCTTAACCTTAGAGCCTTTCTTCTGAGAGTATCCTCAATTCATTCTCTCTATATTTTGTTTGTATATAATTGTTTGCTTGTTGCCTCTCTCATCAGACCATGCACTAAGAAATACTACTTGGGGGCAGCTAGGTAATGTAGTGAATAGAACATTGGGCCTGGAATCAGGATAACTTAGCTTCAAATCTGGCCTCTGATATTTCCTAGCAGTGACTTCCAAATATTCCTTCTAGTTGGGTCTCAAGGGTCCCAAGCAGAACAAATTTAATCCCATGTCCCTTGATTTCTTCTCCCTAGTCACTCCTGCACACGAGTAGAAATTACTGGTAGCAGAGACATCTTCAGACAGGAAAACCGGGGAGCTAGGTCATGGTGTTAGAAGACTGTTGGGGTGCAAAGAAGTGACCTTAATTCTTATTTGTTGTTGAATGGCTCCATTCTCTCCCATTGGAAAGGAGGGTAACATTTCCTGTTGTGAAACTATGGAGTAATGATTCTTCTCCGAGACAGGAATGATAGAAGAGCTCTTTCTTAACCATCTTTGAAAGACTGAGGGCCTGAATTTCTCTCTCTCTCTCTCTCTCTCTCTCTCTCTCTCTCTCTCTCTCTC
>NW_025350576.1:0-4126 GCF_016433145.1 Gracilinanus agilis
GAGAGAGAGAGAGAGAGAGAGAGAGAGAGAGAGAGAGAAGGAGTGAGAAAGAAGCCTAATGGCAAGTGGGAGCAGTCTCAGAAGAGCATCATGGTATAAGAGAAAGAGAATCTGGGCAGATGTTAGAACATCCAGGTTTGAGTCCAAATTCTTCAGTTGGTGAGCTTGAGAAAGAAATGTCAGGTCCCTTTACCTCGAAAAACTCATGTATCATATCAGGTGGCTGGACTACATGATCTAAATGTAGCTCTCAACTCTAACAATCCAGGAGCTCCAGGAGCCAAACAATGAATGTGAAGCCAGGCACATCCAGGAGATCATAACTGATATTCAGGTCCCTGGATGTGACGTGGTTTAGAAGTGGAAGAAAAGAGAAAGAACTTTATTTTAAGGAATGAGATGGCATTTCTGAGAAGAAAAGGGAAAAATAACTCACCTGGGACCTGGCTGTGAGAAGCCTCACCTCTTGTCACTTCTTGACCAGAGTCCTAAAAAGACAAACCTGGGAAAGGAAAAAGAAATTACCTGGGAGACAAGTCCTGCCCTGCAGCTCCCAAACTTCCCAGGATAGAATTGTCTACACACTAACTGGGTGCAATTACTTTGGTCACTTAAAAAGAAAGAATTCTAACTCAGTCACAAATAAGCCCATCTTTTCCTAGAATCAGAAGAATGGGCCATAGACAATAACATCTTGAATCCCAACTTCCCCCTCTGCTCCTGGCAAATTCTAAGGGACAGGGCTCCAATAAAGGGAATTAGGGGACATGGGCTGAATTCTAAGAACTTTCCCCAATGTGCCACTGTGTGATTCTGAGTATGTAACAAGCTCTTCATGGTTTAATCATTAAATTACTAAAGAAATATGTAGAGGATCCATTTACTGAAGATTTTGCAGACAGCTCTTTGCCTGACCAAGGATGGAAGTAAGGAAACTGGCTAATGTCAAGTCCTAGCTACTAAGGAGTATGCAGATGTATGCAGCTAACTTTGATAAGTTTGAATCAAAGGAATTCTCTCCCAGGAGATTGAAAGAATTTGCAACTGTGACTGCTGAAAGAATTTGCAACTGTGACTGCTGAGTTTTCCATAAGCTTTAAAAGGCTCAATTAACACAGACCAAAGCCTGATTTCTAAAGTACACAGGGAATTGACACAAATAGTTTAATACCAATAGCTATTCACCGCTAAGTAATATTTTTTCTGGAAAGGGGGTAGTAGGCCAAAAAAGTTTGAGAACCACTGACTTAGGGTAAGAAAAATACATAGTATATAAAACAATCCTTTGGTTCCATTCTACTCTATGATAACTGGAAAAAAATGACAAAATGTAGGAATAGTCAGTAGTGGGGCAGCTGTGAGAAGATAAACTACTGATTCACAATAAATAGAAGTGGTCTAACTAGTCTGGTTTTCAATTTTGAACTATGCAAGAAGAGTAACTCAACTGATGACCCAGAAATCCTACCACAAGGCATATATACCCATATTTCTGATCCAGGAAATCCAAGACAGAAACAAAGGGTTCAGTGACTTAAAATAGTCATGGTAGCATTCTTTGTAGTACCAAAGGGCTGGAAAACTAAGAAGTAACCATGAATTGGAGAATGATTGAAAAGACCTATGAATTGGGAGTGGAATATTATTGAACAATAATAAAATATGATGTTATCGTGCCATAATAAAAACAACTAGCACTTATATCACACTTTAAAGTTTACAGAACACTTTGCATTTTATTTCATTTGTTGCTCACAATTTTGTTTAAAATAAATAATAAATTTGTTTTTGAAGTTACATATCCTGTAGAGAACCAAATTGTATAGAACAGAAATTTATGATTTCATAACAATCTTTTTTGTTCTCCTTTGTAAATGACAATGCTGATTTTGTGCTATGAATTTCAGATTTTTCAAAAAGACAAAAACTGCTGGGAAAAACAGCAATTCTGGCAGAAATAAGATGTAGACCCACATTTCACACCAAATACAAGAAAAATTAAAGGAAGAGGGAAGGGGAATCCTTCTCCAACAATGGCTCAGAGAAGGATTTTTTGGCGACTTTTACTGACACCTTTTGCTTTGAAATCATCTTTGTCTCCCAATAAATTCCTCTCCCTCCCCAGGAATATTCATACTGGGCTGGGGATCCCCTTATCTTTTCCTGCCTGTTCACCTGATCTACCCCCTCTCACCCTTCACAAACTGCCACCTTGCCCCTCATCCACTCTAAGACCGAAAGACCATGGCTGCTTTGTTGGTCCTCAAACAAGATACAACCCATCTCCAGACTCTGCATCTTTGCCCTGGCTGTGCCTTCTGCCTGGAATGCCTTTTCTCCTTACCCCCACCCCCTGATTTTGAGAGGAAGCTGAACCTGCCTGACTCAAGGTCCCAAAGGTGGTGACAGGGGCAGGATCTAACCCAGAGGCTCAGCTCTGTCTACTGCACTGTGCTGGCTCTGCCCTCCATTGACAGGAGGAAACTGAGGCAGGGTCCATATCTAACAGCCCTTTAGCTACACCCCCGGCCCCTGAAGCAGGAGGGGCGGAGACCAAACCCATCTCCCATGCCCCCGCGCACACTCAAGACCGTCACCCGCAATTCTGCAAGTGTGGAGCTGGGCAACCACCCAGGAAGAGCCGAAATCTCCACAGGTTGGTCCACATTGACTTCTGAACTACAATTCCCGAAATGCATCGGCAAATGGATGTGGACAGAATGAACTTTGGAGGCTTCCGCTGCCTGGAATGGATTCTGGGAGCTGGAATTGTAACCTGACACATCCTGAAGGATTGTGGGAAACGTAGTCTACAGGCTACTTTTTAAATGAGGAATTTTATATATTTTTCTTTTATTTTTAATTGAATGTTATATTTTTAATTAACAAAAATAGCTATTCTAGCTCTCCTACCACCTTCACCAACTCAGGGATCTGGAGGCTTTTTTTAGTTTCTGACCATTCCAGCGAGTGCACCCTTCTTCATTTGGTTTCTTTCTGGCTCTTTCTTGCTGAGTCCGGAGGGTTAAGATCCCAGTTGACCAGTTGAGGTGCCATGAACTAACTGACGAAGAAGAAAGGACTTCCTTCCCCGGCTCTCCCTCTTGTTTGACTCTGAGAAATGAGTCCGGGACCCCCAATACTCGGGAGTCAGGAATTGGAATGATGTCATCCTTGGAGCTAGGATGACAGGCTGGATAGAGTAATCAACCAGCCTGGCAGGGAAGCCCCGAAAATCCAAGGAGCCCGGTGTCTGGACCCAAGGAGGCTTTGGACTTGGAATGGGGACAGCGAGCTCTATAGAAAGTGGGCTAGGCCGGGAACCTAATAACCCGCTTCGCCTTTGCAGAGACCGAGATGGTGCAAAGGAATGAAATTCTGCCTCTCCTATTGGGAGCACCCCTCCATATTTATTATTATAAACCTAAAGTAAACAGTCCTTTCTAAAAGCTGATCTGACTCGGTTGCTAAATGGAGCCGAAGTGGAGGGCAGTCGTGCTCCACACTTTGTAGAACACCACCAATGGGGGAGGCTTGTTTGTAGAGTGCCTAGATATTGCCGTTCCGTCTTAAAGGTACCATAGAATTCTAGGCGAAGTGGTCAAATAGCCTTTGGATGGTAAGGGTCAGGGTGACCAGTATCCCACAGTACTGATGTTACAGTAGGCGGTGTTCTCCTTGTTCTGTTTACTTCACGCTGCATCAGTGGTTTTAAATCTTCCCCTATTTCTCTAAAGCCATCTATTTCCTTATTTCTTACAATACATTCCTATTTCATAACATTCATAGATCACAACTCATTCCTCAGTTGGTGAGCATTGCTTTAGTTTCCAGTTCTTTGCCACAACAGAAAGATGTCACAAATATTTTTGTACTTCTAGGAACTCTTCATCTTTCTATAATGTATTTTGGCTATTGACCTAGCACTGGCACCATTGGCTCAAAGGGCATGCACTGGTCAGTAAGTTTTTGTGTTTAATTCCAAATTGCTGTTTATCAAACAGCATTAGGCTCATTTGCTTCTTTCTTTCTTTCTTTATTATTATTTTAAGATAATTTATTCCCAGCCCTCCCTCCCCTCCCCACATCATAGAACATCACCCAACAATATATATATATATATATA
>NW_025350577.1:0-5905 GCF_016433145.1 Gracilinanus agilis
CTTCCTTCCTTCCTTCCTTCCTTCCTCCCTTTCCCTTCCCTCCCTTTCCCCTGCCTCCTCTCCCCGCTTCCCCTCCCCACTTATCTTCAGAATGAGTTGAGTTTCAGAATCACTTTCTGAATAAAAGAATGTTCTAATCAAAACTGAAAAGCATACACCTTGGCTGGAGGTACATTTGTATCAAGGAAAGAGAGACCCATAAGTTTTGAAGGGAGATCAGCCATAGGAGCAAATGACCATTTGCTCCCAAAGCCCTTTAGACATCCTTGAGGTTCTATTATCAGGATCTGTGGAAGTCTAATTGGGTCCCTCCCCTGCTCAGTACACTCTAGTGGTTCCCTGTTACCTCTAGGTTCAGGCACAAAGCACTCTGGCTTCTGAAGCCTTTCATAGCCTGAATCCAATCTTATTACCCACGACTCCCTTTCATGCACTTTTATTCACCAAATTGGCTGCTTGCTCTTTTGCACACGCAAAGCTCTCTGCTGGAAACATCCCTTCCCTCCCCGCCAACCCTTTGAATCCCTTGTTTCCTTCCCACTGTCCCCCCTGGGTTCTCTGTTATCCCTCAATTTAGTTCAATTCAATGAATGTTGAAGAGATACCTTCTGGGTGCCAAACCAAATACTCAGGACTGGCAACACAATGCCTGCCCTGGAGAAGCCTTTGGTCCTCCTGGGTGGGGCTGGGGAGAGATACACCTTACATTCAAAGTCATATAACTTGATTTAAGAGGAAGAACATGCTGACCACCCAGAGGGACGAAGGGAGGCCTCCTAGAGGAGGATCCATCAGGAGCCACCAGGGCTGTCCTTTGAATGGAGGTAGCGATTCTAAGAAGTAGGTAGTAGCAGGGCTTGCATAAGAGAATTGGAGTTGAGCCAACCCAAAAAATCAGAGGCAGAAAATGGCAGCTCATGCATGTCAAATAGCCAGAATCCCAGTTTGGCAAGGGAGCTAGAGCTTCCTCCTCTCTCCTATGTCTATCAGTCAATCAGCAGGCACCCTCTTTCAAAGCGAAAGTCCTCCCTCTGCTATGAAACTGGCCTCGATTGCTCCAGCTTTCCAAGAACCATTGCTACATGCAGGACCACAAGGGCTAGTTTCTTCTGGTTCTTTCATTATGCCACGATCCCTTGCATGAGGCTTGATCTCTTGCCTGGATGGTGAGCCCCTCGAGAGCGAGCTCTTCTCTTATTGTAGTCTAATGGGTTGATTGAATATAACCTTGGCCCCTCGGCCCAAAGCTAAGTTTTCTATTGCCTTTAACAACGTAAAGGTTGCAGAGTTGAGTCATGAGACTGTGGAGGAGCCAGCTGCAAGACCACCTCTTTCGTCAAGGATGACTAAGAATGGGGCAACTTTTCTTTCCCATCTCATCCTCCTCTTTTGGGGGCCCACCCAAGTGCTTACTAAGAACTACTCTTCCCTGTCCTCACTTGGAGCATTCTGGGTGAAGCAGCCTTGTCTTTCCTTTTAGCACAGATGGCGTCCAGTGGAAGGGGAAGAGCAGAGAAGGGCTGGCCTTGGTTCTGTATTGCCCTCTTGTGGAAGGATGTCTGGGAGACTTGGCCTCTTCTCTTTGGGACATCTGGGGGTCAAACAATGACAAAGGATTCCAGTCCTGGACGAGGAGTGATGAAGATCATGGAATCCTTATCTCATTGATTTAAAGTTGGGAGGAGGCTTTGGAGGCCATCCACGCCTACCTGCCCACTCATTTCACTGGTGAAACCTCAATCAGATGATGAGATTTACAGCTGAACCAGCCAGAAGTCATCAAGTCTAACTGCTCCTTCTTTACAGATGAAGACACTGAGGCTTCAAGAGCTTGAGCGAAAATGCATGATCCAGGGCAAGTCACTTACCCTTTACTTGCCTCAGTGTCCACATCTGTAAAATGAAGATAACAAAGGCATCTACCTCCCAGGGTTGTTGTGAGGCTCAAATGAATTAATATTTGTAAAGTGCTCGGCACGCCGCCTGGCATGGAGGAAGAACTGAATGCTTGTTTCATTCCTTCCTCGTCTGAGTTCACATAGCTAGTAAGTGCATGGGCAGAATTTGAGCTCAAGTCTTCCTGACTCCAAGCCTGTGCTCTATCCATTGCCCTGTCTAGCTGGCTGGTCAAACTGAACCCTAGAGAGGTTAAATGATTTGTCCAAGGTCACATAGGTCTGCAAGACCAGGATTTGAACTCAAATCCTCCATTTCCAACCATTACACCATCCTGAAGTAATTCAAGAATAGTTAACAAGAACAAAGAAGTTGAAGAAAAATATCCCAGAGAGGCACCTGATGTAAACCTCCCCTCCCCCCATAAATCTGATTTATTTATGTGACTCAAACAGACTTTTAATTTCTGAACACATGATTTGGGAGGCTAATTGGTTGTGCTGCTCCAAGCTGCCCTTCCATCAGTGGAATTAATCACCCCAGAGCAGATACACTGGGGAGAACCAAGGTTAAAGCAAGTAAATGACAGAAAAATAATGCAGGAGAACCCAAACCGATAACCCGGAGAACTCCAGGACTTATCATTCTGTGAGAGTCTCTATGGGTCTGTGCGCGCCAACTTCCCGTGTAGGCAGCTGGGCTGGGCTGGTCCAGACCTCTCCTTCACATTAATTTTATCGGCCTCCGGAGGTAATGCGGCTGTGATAAGAGCCGATTAGTTTGGCACTTTAAGAAGCACGGCCAGACGTGCCTTCGAAACACAAGAGGAAAATGGATCGCTCGTCTCCGTGGGAGGACGAGGCCATGCCATCCTCGTAGGGCTCGCGTCCCCGGAGGGCAGCTCCATCAGCCAAAGGGCAATGGATGGTAGTCCTGCGGGGCCATGTGGGGCGATGAGCGCTGTCCCTCCATCGTGAGGTCACCCAGGAAGCGAGGGTGCACCTTCCATCTCCGAGGGATGGCTGTCGGGAGATTGCGTTACCCAGCCACGGCCCTGGAGGGGGCAGGATGGCCGTGCCGGGCACTGGGGCTCTGTGGGTTGGGGGGCTCACGTGGAAAACGGGCCCACAGCATGGGAGCCATAAAGCCGAAGCCTTCTTGTGTCACAGCTTTTCACGGCGGCCTCGATGCGTCCAGGAAACTAAAGCGGGGGGAACCCCAACCCCAAAACCGATGCAGGGATATGAGGTTGGACCTGGCCAAAGAGCCAAGTCCCAAGTGCTTCCCTTGGGTTCCCCTCGACTCTACGGGCAACCTTTTAGCGTGGCCCAGTGCCCCGTCCCCGAATGCCAGAGTGACTGGAGGGCCGAACACAAGGACTTTGCTTGTCTCTCTCCCTTACAATGCGGAGCAGAGCTCACGTTTTGGGAGTAGATAAAGAGTCAGAAGACCTGCCCTTCCCTCCAGGCTCCGTGACTCTGGGCTGGATGCTGCCCTTCTCCGCCATCCAGGCAGCTCTCAAAGACATCACAGTTCAAGTTCGGAGCTGCTTCCGAGGAACTCAGGTGCAATAAAGTCCAAGAATAAACACTCAGTTCGTTTTTTTAACCCTTTAAAGTCTGTGAAGTCATTGCAATTCATGATCTTTCTGTGTGCCATAGCCCTACCTCAACCATAATTTAAATAAACAGCAAGAGTCCAGTAGAGCTAATAGGAGAGGTCGGGCCATTGCCTCCCAAACAGTCCTGTGATCTAAGGGCCCTACTAGTCCCTCTTTTTAGAGATGAGGAACCTGAGAGAGGTAAGTGATTTTCTCAGGGTCCTACGCTGGTCTGAGGCAGGATGGAGGCTTCCCAGGGTCTTCCTGACCACAAGCCCAGCACCCTATCCTCTAAGGCAGGGGCCGGCTGTATGGCTCTCAAGCCATATCTGGCTCTACCTCCCAACCATCCAATCTGGCCAGAGCCCCAGGATGTGCCTCAGGGGGCCCTTCAGCCCCCGCCCCAGATTCCAGCGCCTTCTGCCTCCATCATCCTCCTTCAGCAGGCGTTTATGGCTCTCACAGCTAAAAAGGTTGCCGACCGTTGCTCTAAGGCATGTTGCTTCATGAATACAGACTTCCCCTAGAAGGGAAGGAAATAGGAATAGTTTGTGTCCTCCATGCCCTTCCCACCCTCCCTCCCACCTCCTGCAGGAGATCTCACCCAGGCTTGCCAGGTACCCATTGCTGCTGAAAACAGGGCCTCCATTTCCCCCTCCCTTACCAGACCCCCAGCACCTCCGCCTGAATCCCCAATACGCTCTGTGGACCTCTGGGCCTCACCACTCACTCTCCATGAGATCTCTTTTTGTGAGTGATCTCTCTCAGTAAGTGGGAACCCCTGCAGATCTGAGCCTATAAGGTAGGTGCTATTAATCCACCCATCTTACAGATGAGGGAATTGAGGCTCAGCTTAGTTGAGTGGCTAATAAATGTTAGAGGGAAGGGAGAAAATCAATAGGCCATGAGCACTGGGCTAGTCTTCAGGATACAGTGACAAGAACAAAACAAGCCACCGATCTCTCCATCCCTGCCCTTCAGAATCTTGAATTCTACTGCAGAGACAGCAAAGTAGTGTGAGGAAGGAGAGAGCCTGAATAACTGGAATGATGGGGGAAAGCCCTCTGGTGGGACCTGACCTGAGAGATGAAGGAAGGGAGGGAGTCTTAGAGGTGGAGGTGAGAAGGGAGGACATTCCCGGCAATGAGAGAGGCTGCCTGTTCAAAGGCGCTGAGCTGAGAGTAGAAAGCCAACTATGTGGTACGGCTAGTTGTTGAGTTTGGCTGCAATAAAGAGTGTTGGAAAGGGAATCATATGAAATAAAGCTGCAAAGAGACGCTGCAGCCAGATTTTGGAAGGCCTTAAATGCCAGGCTCCATAAGGGGTTTAAAAATGAATTGGTAGAAAATGGTTGTTGGAAAACACTTGCCTTAAGGAAACATGGTCTCTTATTTTCTTCCTGCTTTCTTTTCACAAAAGTTCTATTTATTGTATGAACAGATCATGTTAGTTTTTTAAAAAAGAATGCTCGAGAAAAATGCTATGTAACCAAGCAGGCAAGATCTGAGAAAAGAAACGAGTTCTTGTTCGAAACTTTTCATGAGTTTGAAACCTGACTTGATCCATATTTTGTTTGAATAATGAGTTATTCCAGGTCTTGTCCTTAATGGATGAGAGCAAGTGTCTGTCCCGGAGGATCCAGAGATCTTCGATTCAGTAGAAGTCAAGAAGCACCGATTCAGAGCCCACCTCGGTAGGGAGTGGATACAGAGCGGACCCTGGAGTCCGGAAAGCCTGGTTTCAAACCACACCTTGGACATCCACCAACTCGGTGACTCTGGGTAAGTGTCTGCCTTCGGTGGATCGTTTCCCGTTTATTCTGTTTGCAGCTTGTTTGTCCATAACTGCCTGCAGGCTGTCTGTCCCATCAGATGGTGGGCTCTTCATGGGCAGGGCCTAGCTTTTGTCTTTCTTTGTATCTCTAGGGCGACTCTGGAAGAGAGAGGGAGGCGGATGACTTTGTGCAACTCTCCCTCACTAAAGTCCAGTTCATGGGATGTCACTGGTTTTCTCTGAAAATGAAGGATGAACACCAATGGCGCTTAGCATAGTGCTTGTTGTATAGTAGGTGCTTAATAAGTGCATATTGATTGATTGATAATCTCTTAATGCTTCAGATGACTAATACTGTCATAGATGACTTGCTGTTTGTTACCAACCTGATAGAACCATGGGTCCAACCCTCTTCTCCATCCTAAATGTTCAAAGGACACCTCATCTCTCATATTTTTGCCTTTGTACAGGCCACCCCTTTCCATTTATACCTCTTAGAATCCCCACTTTCCATCAACACTCAGGTCAAACTCTATTTTCCCATGAAACTTTTCCTAATCCTTTCTCACAGCCAACCCCTAGCGCTCTCTCTCTCTCTCTCTCTCTCTCTCTCTCTCTCTCTCTCTCTCTCTCTCT
>NW_025350578.1:0-4866 GCF_016433145.1 Gracilinanus agilis
TGTGTGTGTGTGTGTGTATATATACATATATATATACATGTATGTATGTATATATATTAATTGGAGATATATCCATTGGATATATTAATATATATAATTGGATAATATATATTAATTGGATAATATTAATATATTATCCATGATCATATTTATATATATGATCTTGGATAAGTCGTTTGCCTTTCAGGTCTCAGTTTCATTATTTGTCAAGTGAAAGCTTCTTTAGTCCAGCCCCCTAGGGATTCTCTCTTTGTTAACATTCTCCATGTCTAGATAACAAATAGATCTGCTCATTGAGAGTCTGTCAATGACCTTGCTAATAGAAGCAAACAAAAATCAGATTGGCTGCCTTGAGTTGAGGTAGGTTTCTCTTTTTTTGGAGGTGATTATTTATAAGAGATGTCATAGTGGGCTTCCTTTCAAAAATGAGTTGGGAGGGCAGCTGGGTGGCTCAGTGGATTGAGAACCAGATCTAGAGACAGGAGGCCCTAGGTTCAAATCTGGTCTCAAACACTTCCTAGATATGTGACCCTGGGCAAGTCACTTAACCCTCATTGCCTAGTCCTCACCACTCTTCTGCCTTGGAACAAATATATAGTATTGACTCTAAGATGGAAGGTAAGAGCTTAAAAATGAGTTGGACTAGATGGTGATTGAGTTCTCTTCCAGCACTTAAATTATCTGATTCTCTGATGCTAATTTGGAAGAATCAAAGGATGGAATTGGGACTGTGAGATCTGAGTAGGGGGAAAATGTGAGGGTGCTTGTGCTTAATGCATTGCTAGATCTGTCAAGGAGGTGAAATAGAAAAAGTCCTAAATTTGGAGTAAGGAGGACTTTGCGTTTGGATCCTGATCCTGACTGCTTTGTGGTTCTGGGAAAATTGCTCAACCTCTCTGACCCTTAGCTTTCTTAACTATGAAATGAGAGAGGTAACCCTTTTCTTCCCAATGTCATAGGATTGGTCAAGAAGAAATCATTTAAAGCCATGGAGAAATGTGAGCTGTGATGACAGTGTCCTGGGACCCTAAGAGCAAGGAGTTGGACCGCCCTGTTAGTCAGCTAACTGGGACTTGATTTTCCTCTCCCTACATGAGATTGAGTTTAGCAGCTGCCCAGGTACCCAGAGCCTCCATCCTCTACAGAACACAGAAGCCCTGGTGGAAATGTCAGAGGCATGGCAAGAACATGGGGAAAAGGGCTTCTGGTAGTCCCTACAGTGGAATCCAGTGACGTGCTGCTGTCCAGCACTGTAGCTGAGGTTCCATTTCACTGCAAAGCTCTTCTGCAGGTTCATGAGAAGAGGAATGCCTGCAAATTCATTTAAAAGTCTAAGCAGGGACGACACAAATTATTAGAGTTTGAAATATTTATAAAGTCTCTTGTTTGCCACCGTATAGAAGGTGATAAACCACAAATAAAAGAAACTGCAGCTACAACACGAGTGGAGACTGCAAAAAGAGCCTGTGACTGAGCAAAGCAGAGCAGGAATGGAGCTCAATTTTCTCATTTGTAAAATGGGAGGATGGGCCTGTATGATCTATGATCCGAGATGAGAACAAGACTGGGTGTCTGGGGCATTGCCCCAGGCATAAAAACACAAGGGGGCTTGCTTTGTTTCCTTCTAATCTTTAAAAAATGCCCTTATCTTCTGTCTTAGAATCAACACTAAGCATTGCTTCCAAGGCAGAAAAGTGGTAAAGACTAAGCAATGGGGGTTAAGGGACTTACCGAAAGGTCACACAGCTGGGAAATGTCTGAGGCCAGGCTTGAACCTAGGATATGCCATCTCTAAGCCTGGTTCTCAGTCAACTGAATCACCTAGCTGCCCCTCTTTGCCTTCATTCTCTTTCCCAACTTCCTCTTGTCCACTTCCCTCTTCCTAGTCCTTTCCACAGAGGAGAATTGTTGCCTGACTATTCTGGGCACCTGAACCATAGAGATGCCTGGAACCAGCAGGGGATTATCAGTGGCACCAGTGTGTGACGATACAGGCTGGTTACCACTTTCTCTCCCTATAGTACACTCGGTACTTGTCTCCCCGGTGCCTCTTTTCCTCTGCCTTCCTTTTCCATGATGCCCTTTGACAGCATCCTTTCTTATCATCTCTCCCCCTCCATACACATCCACATCCATCTAAATCTCTTCCCACATTCCTTCCAGCTTCTGGTGTTTGCTAAAACCTCCTCCTAAAGATACCAACATCTCTTGCTCCCCAATACCTTCAACCAGGAGGAGATCATCATCCATTTTCCTGACTCTCTGCCTCCACCACTCAATGTCCACCGATTCTCCTTAAAACTTGTGCCACCTTGTCCAGTCCTGTGATGCTCTGAACCCTAAAATCCCAACTTGGTTCTCAGCTCCATTTACTTCAGTACCTGGCTCATCGTCTTTCCCCCCTTTTAACCCTTTCTCTTTTTGAATATCTCCAGCCTCCTCAAATGCCACGATCTCTATCCACATTGTAACTCAACCGTGTGTGCCATGCTTCTTCCCCAGCTGCACCTCAAATGAATCTGATCCAAGCATGAGAATTCCTGGTTATGGCCCACTTTCTGTCACCTTTTACTGCTTTGAGTCCTGTTCTAAGATCTTTGCGAATTCTGACATTTTCTAAGGTCCTTCCCAGTTCTGATACTCCCTGTTCTAAGATTTTTTCCCTAGGTCTGATGTTCTATGTTCTAAGGTCCTTTCCAGTTTTGATGTTGTATTATAAGGTCCTTTTCTGGTTCCTTAGAACATTATAGGTTCTAAGATCCCTCTAAGTTTTGATGTTTTATATTATGCTATTCCTCACAGTTTTGAAATCTGTTATTCAAAGGTTTTTCCCCCGCTCCAAAAATTCATGTTCTAAGTGCCCTTGTTCTAACATCCTTTATTATAAGCACTCTCCAAGCTCTGACATTTTGTGT
Organism: Gracilinanus agilis; assembly: GCF_016433145.1. Lineage (NCBI taxonomy): Eukaryota > Metazoa > Chordata > Mammalia > Didelphimorphia > Didelphidae > Gracilinanus > Gracilinanus agilis. The sequence continues at coordinate 2,916 of NW_025350578.1, forward strand.
TCCAAGCTCTCGCTCAGCTACGATATTCTAATTTTTAACTTCTCTCCTGACCCTGACATTCTATGCTCTTCAGTTCTAAGGCCCCATTCGGAGCTGACATTCTATGTTCTAAAGACCCTTCTGTCCATTTTTCTAAGGGACTCTTCTAGCTAGCTCTGACATTCTATAATCTATATTCTAAGGTTCCTGGCCACTGTGTCATTCTTTATTTTAAGTCCCTTTCCCATCAGCCAGTTCTGGCATTCTTTGTCTTAAGTTTCACCCCTTTCCCTGACCCAGTTATGACATTTTATGTTCTGAGGTCCCTTCCAGCCCTAAATCTGTGATCTGATGAAATTTATTTGCCTATTCCTATATAGCAATCCAGGGCTGAATTGCTTTCAGGAAATTGCAAAGTACTTTTTACTGACCCCAAGCTTCCCATTACAGCCAAGGCCCATTTTTTTTTCAGTACAAATATTTCACTGGTGCTGCCGTCTGCCACAAAGACCTGGAATGCCATTGCCTAAGGAGAACCAGTATTGGCACAGAGAACCATAGAGAGGGGCATGGCAGGTGTGAGTAGACTGTAATCTATCACTAATGAGGGATCACTTAGCATCTCTCCTAAGAAAAATAGAAATAAATGATGTTATTAGACAATTACGTGGTGCAAACAGGAAATGGGTTGGTCATAGGTGAGAATGAGAGCTCACAGGTGCATGGTCTGATGTTGGAAAGAAATCCTGGAAGACCTCCAAAAAGTTGGATAGGTTACATGTGGTGAAGATAGGAGAGGACATGAATGAGAACTGGGAAGGCATGGATGGGTCGCCATAATCACTGGAGGGAGATTCAGAACTGATGAGATCACAGATCCATTTTGTCTCAAGAATATGTCTGTGTTGGGGACAGCTGGGTAGCTCAGTGGATGGAGAGCCAGACCTAGAGATGGGAGGTCCTAGGTTCAAATATGACCTCAGAAACTTCCCAGCTGGGTGACCTTGGGCAAGTCATTTAACCCCCATTGCCCACCCTTACCACTCTTCCACCTAGGAGCCAATACACAGAAGTTAAGGGTTTTAAAAAAAAGAATATGTCTGTGTTGGGGGCAGCTGGATAGCTCAGTGGATTGAGAGCCAGACCTAGAGACTGGAGATCCTGGGTTCAAATCTGGCCTCAGACACTTCCTAAAATGCATGACCCTGGGCAAGTCACTTAACCTTCATTGTCCAGCCCTTACTGCTCTTCTGCCTTAGAATAACTAAGACAGAAGTTAAGGGTTTCTAAATAATAATAAAAAAAGAATATGTCAGTGTTTAACCTAGAATGACTAGCCTTTATTTTTCGGTGTGCCTCAAATTAGCTTTTTAAGAAGGCAATTCACTGGGACTTGAGGCTTTGAGTGTTGAGAAGATGGTTTAGAGATCATTAATCATTGACTCATAGCTGAAAGAGACCTTAGAAATCATCTAGTGCAACATCTATAATTTGACAAAGAGGAAACAAGCCCAGGGAAGAGGAGTGACTTGTCCAAAGTCTCAAAGTGAGTGACAGAGGGTTCAAAGGACATATTTTTAAATTGAAAGTCCAGCACTCTTCCTACCACACGAAATGTTTGCCATTCCAAATTGTTGATGAACCAGATGTAGACTCGTCCCAAGCCACAGAGTCAGTTGTTGGCAGCTAGGATGAAAACCCAGGTATCCGGGCTATTAGTTCAGAGTTCACTCTATTATACCACTAACTTCCACCATATTTTACACTGGCGCAAATGGCAAAGACTTAGAGCCAGACCTAGAAATGGGAGGCCCTGGGTTCAAATCTGGCTTCAGCACTTTCTAGCTGTGTGACTCTGGGAAAAATTACACCCCCAATGACCTAGCCCTTATTTCTCTTCTGCCTTGGAACCAATATTTAGTATTAAATCTTGGATAGAAGGTAAATGATTATTTTCATTCATTCATTCATT
>NW_025350579.1:0-2872 GCF_016433145.1 Gracilinanus agilis
CTCTCTCTCTCTCTCTCTCTCTCTCTCTCTCTCCCCTTTATCTTCTGTCTTAGATTCAATCCTGTGTATTGGTTTCAAGGCAGAAGAGTGGTAAAGACTAGCCAGTTGGGGTTAAGTGACTTGCCCAAGATCACACAGCTAAGAAGTGTCTGAGGTTAGATCTGAACTCAGGACCTCCTGTCTCCAAACCTGGCACTCTATCCAATGAGGTATCTGGCAGGCTTTCACAGAGATGGGGGCCTGGATTCTGAAGGAATGCTGTGTCACGTGGGGAAGAGCAGGTCAGCCTGGCAGGCAGATGCTGAGATGGCCTGGGCCGATGGCTAGAAGCCTCAGGGATGTGTGCTATGATGCTGCTCTCCCTGCTATCCCTACCACTGCTACCCAGCGAGGTAGCTATACTTTCCAGGATAAAAGGATTAGGCTTTCCTTGGTCCTTTTTGGCCTGGATGGTGGAGTTGCTAGAATACTGAAGCTGATGTCAGGAGGGATTCACTACTTTCAGTCATTTCATTTCAACTCTCCCCGATCCCATTTTGGGCTTTTCTTGGCAAAGATGCTCAAGTGGTTTGCCATTCCTTCTCCAGCTCATTTTACAAATAAGGAAACTGAGGCAACCAGGACTTGACTAGAGTCACATACCTCGTTAGTGTCTGAGTCTGGATTTGAACTCTGGAAGATGAGTCTGCCTGACTCCAGGTATGACCCTCTATTCCTTTTCCACCGGATTTCAGGAAGACCTGAGTTCAAATCCAGATTCAGACCCTTATCAGCTGTGTGATCCTGGACAAGTTGTTTAATTTCTGTCTGTGTCAGTTTTTTCAAATGTAAAAGGATAATAGTAAAACCTACTCCCTGAATTACTGTGATGGTAAAATGAGGATCAAAGAAGATAATATTTGTAAAGCACTTAGCACAGTGCATGGAGCATGGGAGGCACTTAATAAGTGTTTATTCCCTTCCCTTCCCCCTCTTGACCTAATTGAAGGCCACTCCTACCTCTCTGAGGATGGAGGATGATCCCCTGCCCAGTGACCCAGGCCAGGCAGCACTTATCTCACTCCCAAGTAAATAGGCCTTATGAATCCCAGGAATGCGGCCCTCCCTCATACAGGCTTGAGCCCCCATACACTGGGAGAAAGGCTTCTCTCCCAAAACTACAGCCTTCCCTCTTTTCCTCCCCACACACTTTTTGCTATAATTGATCCGGTTTTGAGAAAACTTAACTACAATCCTCTCTCTAAGCCAACAATATGAAATGGAATTTTGTTCCCAGTGGATGTCTCACTGATTTGAAAACTCTCGATTGTCTTGGTTATCTGTAGCAATTTTTGAAAAGAATTATTCTCAGCTAGCTTTTTCTCATGTTTATTAAGTGTTGGGGATGCCTCTGCTGCACAACTGATATGTGCCCAGAGAATACCAACTATAATATTTATCTAAGTAAAACATATTTAGAAAAGTAAATCTGAAGGTTTCATTGCTCCCCCCAAATCCCAAAGTGAATTTCAAAGTCAAATACTTAACACTAAGTGATAAAAAAAGTTTTATATTACCTCTTGGACTATTTGCATTATGTATGACTGCTAATTTATTGGTATAAATAGTTGAAAATTCACTAAGAAAAGAGAGAAAAAGAAAGGAACCAGAGAAAGAGAGACAGAGAAAAGATAATTGAGGAAAGAGGGAGGAAAGAGGAAAGGAGAAAAGAGAAAAATGGGGAGAGAAAAAGTAATGAAGGAGAAAAAGGAAAGAGGGAAGAGAAAAGGAAAAGATAAAAGACAGAAACAAAGAGAAAGAAAGGAGAAATGGGAGATAAAGAAAGAGGGAAAAGAGAGGAAAGGTAACAGGTGAAGAGAAAAGAAAAGGAAAAGATAAAAGAGAAGAGACAGAAAAAAGAGAGGCAGAGAAAGAAAAAATGAAGAAAGGGAGAAAAAAGAAAAGGAGAAAGAGAAGGAAGAGGGAGAAGGAATGGGGTAAAGTGAGGGTGGGGAGCATTCTGGGTTAATCATTGGGGCCTCAAAATGTTGGCCTAATGTTTAATCTGGCTTTTTTCCCCCAACCAAGAACTCTGTAGAGAATAGACCTCATATAAAGCTGCATCATTTTGATGATTTCACTTTAAAAAATGCTCCCTTGGTAAAAGCTCTCTATGTGAGCTGTATTTAAGGTATGTGTTTTTCAGGTTGAGAAAATATTTTGCACAGAAGTTTTACAAGTTTTCTATGTGACAATGCATGGAGAATTCAACACAGCAATCGTATTGTTTTAGCTGTTGCTTTTATAATTACTCATGCGTTGTGACTGGAAAAAACCTAATGGTGGGTTGAGGTTTTTTTGGGGGGGTGTTTTTATTGTTGTTTCAATTTCAATTTGGGATGAATTTCCGCCCCCTACTTTCCCCAACAATGCCCTGTTGGGTGCACAAATATTATTATGGAATTCAATCTAAATGCCATCAAGCCATTTCTGTGGCCCAGATTGGGACTTTGTTTTGGACTGACTTTAAACCAAACTAACTGTGATGACTCCTGAATGATGAAATCCCCAAATAAGAGTGACAGGGATAGAAAACCATTCCATCAATCCAAAGTAAACAGAGATGGGGGAGAAAATTCCCAGTGGAGCTAATTTCAGGAAAAGGGGAACATTTCTTTTTGTTAACTAACCAAACAGTTTGCAAACTAAATCAAAGCAGCAACTTAAGTTACATTCCTGATTTAATAGTCACTGGTGAAAGCAGATACAGTGAGTGTAAAAACTTGGGAGGATCAGGTTTCTAAAGGAACTGTGTCAGGTGTAATCAGAGCCCTTGTAGTAAAAAAAGAGAGAGAGGAGAGAGAGAGAGAGAGAGAGAGAGAGAGAGAGAGAG
>NW_025350580.1:0-1154 GCF_016433145.1 Gracilinanus agilis
TTGCTAAAGCACTTTATATACATATCCAAATTAATTCAAGTCCAAGACTGGTGTGAGAATCCCACCGTATAATTGCCCAAAGCAGGCCAGCTCAGTATGAGTTCTCTTAACTAATTAATTAGACAAAGTCTGAAGATAGAATAGCTAAGTTTTTCTTTTTTTGGAGGGGAGGGGCTTAATGCACAAGCCTATTAATTTAAGAAGATTTAGCAATTATGCATTCTCTAATATTGATTTCCTCTGAATTCTATCTTGAAATTAAAAAGATTGATAATAAAACCTTTTATTCAGTTCCACCACAATAGAGCTAATGAATAAATTGGCCGCCTGCATATCCGAGAACTAGCTTCATTTAACAACAAATGGTATAATGTAATGGAATAGGTTATCATTTAAATTAAGGAGAAAACACAGGTGTGTGCTGAACTCTGTAATATGTTAATGTGACACAAAGGAGAAAAGACACATGTGGAGCAGTCCATTAGTTGGTACTATTCTTCTGTGCTCCTTGGGGGTTTACTTTGAAATGTTTTTTTTTAATTTTATATAGTTCTGTTATGTTTAGTTATTTCTGCATGAGTGAGCCCTTAATAAAAAATACTTTATTAAAAAAAAAAACAACAGGTAAAGAAAAAAAGTGGTGCTCTCATTTTGTGAAAGACACATTAAAAGTGAAGCTGCCAAAATGAAAATTGGGTGGATGTTTTTAGCTACTTAGAAAGGAAGGAAAAAAATCCATTGAAGTAGCCCCATCCAAAGCCTAGGTAGAGTCTGAAAATGTAGTACTTGATAGGCACTTCTTGCCATCTGTTTCAAATCTAATTGTTTACCAATTCCTGGCAAACTTTGAGAAAATGCTCCACTTTTAGTTATATATTTCTACCATTCTTCTGAGCAAGTCTAAGAGTCTTCAATTTTTTCAAATTCAGATTCTTTCCTCAAATAATCTTCTCATTCTCCAGTTTCTATTTTTCTCATCTCATTGACAACTATAACTTAGGTATGCTTGAATGAAAATGTTATTGGGGTTAGGGTATTAAATGTGACTGAAATGTCAGTTTTTCATGTCCCAAACAACCTTACTAATGTTTCAAGTACAAAATTATAATATATATATGTATTCAATTGTGTATACATAGTAAATAGATTAATAT
>NW_025350581.1:0-5080 GCF_016433145.1 Gracilinanus agilis
TATATATATATATATTCCTATTTCTGATATCTTATGAGTAAAGGTCCTTCCCATCTCTTAATTTCTCTGTTCTTATGGCCCTCTTAGTTTTGGTTCTTTATATAAGCCCTTTCCTGACAAACATTCATTTTTCAAAGGCTCCTCTTAGCTCACTTTCTCTGTCCAAGGTTCCCTCCCTTTTCTGACATTTCTTGTTGTAAGTCCTCTCTCCAGTCCTGACATTACCTGTTCTAAGACTCCACTCAACTCTGACTTTGCATGTTAGAATGGCCCTCCTGACCCTGGTATTTTCTCTTATAAATGCCCTCCCAGCTCAAACAGTCTATTTCCTCTATTCTCCAGTGATATTTCCTAGAAAGAGTCTTTGAATTCAACAATTTTCTAGCAACACTGAGGCTTTATAAGGGGAAGAAAGATGCCCCAGGAAAGAATGGGGAAGTTCTTCTGCCATATCAGATACCCAGGAATTTCACTATGCAGACTCCAAGGAATGCTGAGCTGGCCATCATAATGACCTCATCATGCATAAGTCTTTGTGGCTATTGTTTAAATCAGAAATCCAGAGCAACCCACATGTTTACCCTGTAATTCAATCACCTTCACCTAATTGAATAAAAAATTACATTTATCAACCTAATGCTATCACATGTATTGATTGCATTCTGCTCTAGTGCTGTTAGTTTGGGGATTGAAGAATGGAGCTGTTTGTTGTCTTGTTCAGTTGGCAGGAGGGCCAAATGGAGAAGCAGGAAGTGGTGTGGTGAGCAGAATATTTCCATCCATCTCAGTGACAATAGCAGTGAGACAGAGAGGGAATGTGTCTCAATTTTCCCACAACCTCTCCAACTTTTATTATTTTACTTTTCTGTCATATTATCCAATCTTAGAGGTATGAGATAGTACCTCAGAGTGGTTTTAATTTGCATTTCTCTAATAAATATGTATTTAGAGCATTTATTCATATAACTGTAGAAAATTTGGTTTCTTCTGCAAATGGTCTATTCATATCTTTTAATCACTTATCAATTGAAGAATAATTTGTATTATTATAAATTTGACTCTGTTTTCTAGAATTAGAAAATTAGCCCCTTATCAAAGAAACTTGCTATGAATTTCCCCTCCCAGTTTTCTACTATCCTTCTAATCTTGACTGCATTGAAATTGTTTGTGCAAAAACTTTTTAAATTTAAAATAATCAAAATATTTCATTTTATATCCTATAATATTCTTTTTTCATGTTGTTCATAGATTATTCCCTTATTTGTATATCTGAGAGATAAACTATTCTATGCTTCCCTAATTTGCTTATGGCTTCCCCTTTTATGTCTAAATCACATATCCATTTTGATGTTATCTTGGTATGTGGTGTGAGATTTGGTCAACATCTAGTTTTTGCCAAACTGTTTTCCAGTTTTCCCAGTAGATTTTCTCAAATACTGAATTCTTGTCTCAAAATTTGGATCCTCAAGTTTATTAAACACTAAATTATTATGGTCATTTCCTACTACATGTATCTAATCTATTCCACTGATCTACCACTCTTAATTAACTTGTATCTGATTGTTTTAATGGTTACCATTTATACTCTTTAATCATGTAAGACCCTCCAAAGAGTTTTTATTTATGTGGGTTATATTGATAAATATTAATTTGTTAAAAATTAAGCTGATGTCTTTAAAAATATTTGTTTATGAATCCATTTAAAATAACAACAATAATCAATCAATAACATGTTAACATAACCTACTTCATGAAAAGAATCTTTTTCCCAAAAATAAAAAGAGTGAAAGGAATGGCACTGTTTTATATATTTTTATAAATCTAATATCTAGCTCAAGAGAAGACAAGTGGATTGAATATGTGCTCTTGCATTTGTTACAGTATGTTGTTTTGGTTAGAAGCATATACAGAGGACCCAGCCTCAGATAGCTATATATTGGGGAAAGGATGAATATATTAAAAGGCAAATAAAATCAAAATATTAATAGTTTTGATCTCCCCAACCCCCCTGAATGGGTCTTAGGGACCTTGAGGGTACTGTGGATCACATTTTGGCAACTTCTGGACAAAAATTTATCTTTGCACTAACTCTGGAAAGATAGTTCCCTCATCACACAAATGGCATAGGAGAGGATGGTTCTTAAAAGGTTGAGAGAGAAGGACAATGGGCTTTTCACAAAATCATGGAAAATCTGACAAGCTTCATGAGGCAGGGGCCACATTGGTGTCCCTCTATGGACTCTAATTTGCTTGGCCTGCAGAGAGTTAATGAAAGCTACTATGCAGACTGTCTTGTTCTAAGGCATGGCGACACCCTGTGTCCTGACCAGTGTTGTCACCCTGAGGTTTCTTGCACAGTTCCCGAGTCACAGTGCTTTGTTTCTTGGCCAGTTTGTTTTTTTTGATGTTTGCTTAAATTGTAATTCTTGATCCAATTCAACCCCCAAAGCATTCATTCAGTACTTAGTCTGTGTCAGGTAGGGGCTGGAGATACAGTGGTGAAAAAGGCACAGTGTCAGATCTCCAAAAAAGGGGAGATAAGAACATATGAACAAATAAACAAACATTACCCTGAGGTGAGCAAGCAGCAAGCACTATTGGCTAAGGGGAGTAGGAAGGCTTGCTGTAGGAGCCTCCCTGTGAGCTCCTGGCTGATGTTATTACTTATGGATGCTTTTGTGCTGTACCAAGCTAGATATTAGGTGCAAGTCAATCATGAACAGGCAATTTTCAGATAAAGAAATCAAAACTATCAATAAGCACGTGAGAAAGTGTTCTAAATCTCTTATAATTAGAGAAATGCAAATCAAAACAACTCTGAGGTATCACCTCACACCTAGCAGATTGGCTGACATGACAGCAAAGGAATATGGTGAATGTTGGAGGGAATGTAGCAAACTTGGGACATTAGTGCATTGCTGGTGGAGTTGTGAATTGATCCAACTATTCTGGATGGCAATTTGGAACTATGCCCAAAGAGCGATAAAAGAATGCCTGCCCTTTGAATCAGCCATACCATTGCTAGGTTTGTACCCCAAAGAGATCATAGGGGAAAAGACATGTACAAAAATATTGATAGCTGCACTCTGTGGTGGCAAAAAACAAGCAGTTAACTTTTTTTTTTTATTAAGCATTGTTATATTAGAGCTAGACATACAAAGAGAGGCAAAAGGCTCATAGATGGACCTTCTCTCATTCTCTAGATCACTAAGCCAGTGAAGTGCACAGAACTGTTCTTAAGTAGTTCCTGATTGCCTAAGACTGAACTGAAAGTTCTGTGGCTTTGTGTCCTAAAGAAAGAAGATTCCAAGACTGAAGAACAACTACATAGGCATAAAAATATATTGTTCCTCAATAAGTCATCTGACCAAAAAGCAGCTGTTTTGAGAGTTTTGCCCAATGCTACCTGACAAAGGCTCAGAACAGAAACAGCCTATTGACTAGATTGATATACCTGACAGAAGAGGTATACAGCTGATCCAGGCTCATCTTCTTTACACACAGAAGGTGTTTAAAACATGTCTGTAGAAATGGAAGCTGATGCTCTTGCTTTCATTGATGTCCAGTGAGGTTGGGCTGTTCCTGTCTGTCGTCAGTTCATGGATGCATAGTCTTTTTTTTTCCATCCAGACAAGACAGAGGATTTGGAACTTGGCTTTCTTTCTGATTTGCATCCAAAAGGCTGGCTGCTCAGGGCTGTTATCTATGAATTACTCACTTTAAAAAATCAATTCTCACTGGCTTTGTGCAGTGTCTGAGGGGAGAGCATTTTAATTCTTCTACTAGAATGCCTTTAAGGTGAGTTAGGCAATAAGGGTTTACTCTTCTGTTGTAAGCTCTCTCCTCCCCTAATTTCTGTTGGAAGTGGAACACCTAGTGATAAGAGTGGCAGCCAAATTCTACTGGTGATGTAGAAAGATTGACTTTCTTTAACTTCACATTAGAATGATTATTTTAGCAAGTAATGAGTTCCACATGATAAAAAGTCTTCAAGGAAAGCTTGGATGACCATTTTGTCAGAGATGATCTCAAGATTTGTGCTTAGAAAAATGTTGTACTATGTGCCCTCTAAGGTTCCTTCCACCTCAGAGAATCTGTTCGTCTGTGGTTACTCTTTAAATAGATCAATGTTTTCATTAGTTTGCATATTTTCTCCACATGCAAAAATCCCAGCCCTTCCAGCCAGTGACTTCAGGAGTTGTGGGTGACCAAGTATCAGGTGATGAATCTCTCTAAACTAAGCCAAGTTGATCCTCAAACTCAGAGCTTTTCTGTTTTAATAGAACCTCTTGCAGCTTGTAATTAAGTAGTAAAGACACTGAAAGCCCAGCATCACTATGGGCAGTGGAGGGATTCATTGTTAGTCTCTTAAATGTGTGTATTCTTTCCCAGAAGGCACTGATATGGTATACTCAAACACTGACCATGTGGACATAGGTACAAAATAATCATGTCTAATGCCCAGAAGAGCTAATGAAGCATGCTCCGAAGCAGGTCCTATAGGTCTCTGAGAGTAATAATTCTCAGTCTGCACCTTTATCAGACATTTTCAAAGCATGGTGCCAGAGCTAGAAGGGCCATTCCTTAAATTTCTTCTATTTTAAGTCTCTCATGTTGCAGATTCAGACTGAGGTCCAGAGAATAGAAAGAACTTGCTCCTAAATTCAATCAGGTAAGAAGTTAGAGTCACAATGTGAGAGTAGGTCTTTGGTTTTCCAATCCAGTGCTCCCTTATGCAATACTCTTCCCTCTCTAGATTTAGCTTTTCACTAGAAGCCTTGTTTCCCCTTCTCCCAATTCTGTCTCCACCTTCCAGTTCTCCTTTATGTATTTATTTATCGTCTTCTATAATTCTGTAAGCTTTTTGACAGCAGAGATTCTCTCATTTGCTTATATCTGTATTTTCAATATTTAACACATTCCTGGCACAAAGTAAAAATTTAATAAAATCTATGTCTCTTCATACATCTCTCTTTACTGGGGCTCTGTGTCTCTTTATGTACCTATAGTTCTCTCTCTCTCTCTCTCTCTCTTTCTCTCTCTCTCTCTCTCTCTCTCTCTCTCTCTCTCTCTCTCTCTC
>NW_025350582.1:0-15761 GCF_016433145.1 Gracilinanus agilis
TGAGGTCTTTCTTTTCCTTTTGCCCAGCCCAGGTCCTGGTACCTTGAGTCCTCAAAATGCCTTGAATGTGTTTTGTACACACTTCTCTAATACATAGACTCTTTTGTCAGAATGGAAGCTCCCTGAGAGTAGAAACTCTTTCACCATTGTTCTTGTGTCCCCAGTGCCTGGCACATTAATAAATTATTAAATTAAATTAATTATTAATAACTTAATCAATGATCCAATTGAGTTTAAAGAGTAGTGAGAAACAAGGCTGAAAATCTAGGGTGGAGGTAGATTGAGGAAGGACTGAATATCAGACATTGTCTCATGCCTCTCAGCAATAAAGAAACATTGCAGACTTTTAGTTAGGGTGGTCTGATCAAGATAATATTTAAGGAAAATGAACTTAGCAGTCTGGAACAGGGTAGAATGGTCAGTCAGGGGGTAGGGCTTCTCAAAACAGACTAGAGAGCTAGTCAAAAGTTGGGGAGGACTACTCTTTGTTCCTACTGACATTTTTTTTAGAACCCTAACCTTCCTTCTTAGAATCAATACTGTGTATTGGTTCTAAGGCAGAAGAGTGATAAGAGCTAGGGAATGGAGGTCTAGTGACTTGCCTAGGTCACCCAGCTAGGAAGTGTCAGAGGTCATATTTGAACCCAGGACCTTCCATCTCTGAGCCTCGCTCTCAATGCATTGAACCACCAGCTGCCCCCTGTAGCCTTTTTGTTAGTATTTTATTTAATATTTTAAGTAAGACTATTTCAGAAAAAGCTGGAAAGATCTATAGAAACTGAGGCAGAGTGGAAGAGGTAGAACTGGGAAAACATTGTACACAATAACAAAAATATTGGAAAATATCTGTGAAAACTTGGTATTCTCTGCAGTGCAATGATCTGGGGCAATCCTCAAAGACTTATGTAGTGCAAATCTCTTGATACTTCATGTAAATATGTAATTTTGCTTACTAACCCTTAGCAGTAAGTTTTACTAACACACAGGGACAGTTTAGTTAGTTTGGTAAGTTAGTACAGGGACAGTTTTTCTAAAGTTTCTTTGTAAATACTGTACATAGCATAAGTCTATGGTTTGACCAATAGACTTACAAATAATTATAGTCTTACTTATTCTCACTAACATTTCTAACATAGACATAAGTGTACTAACTTATTCATACACTAACTTTAGAAAGTGAACTAGAATTTAGAAGCTTAATTTGCAAAATTTTTTCTTAGTTAATATTTTCTTGTTAGTTCATAAAATTAAATAGATACATAGATAGAATTCATTACTTTGTTCTAGTTAGCAAATGTTAACTTTAAGAATGTTTGTGAATGTTTACATTTACTTTTACATTTACTTTCTTTTTCCTTTCTGTTCAAATTTAAAATCCCCATTCCTTTCCTATTGGCTTTACCATAACCCGTCTTAGTTTAGCTTAGTCTAGTTTTAGCATAGTTTAGGAGATAGCAACCCTTTTTCTTATTTTGCAAACTTAGGGATAAGAGCTTAGTTAGAATTTAGTTTAGAATAAGAGTAGTAATCTTTTAGATTTTAGTAACCACTAAATGTTGCAAGCTGCAAATTTAGAAGAGAAAATGGGCAAAATGTAGTACAAATAGGGTGCATATCAGCCCTGCAAAGCCTTACTAGAGAGTTTCAGACAGTTGAAAAAGGGTTTAGAGGTTAGTGAGTTGACCTGGGACTTGATGAGAGTAGAAGGGTCAGCTGGGCTCTATTCTTTGGATTGAAACCTGACCTATATTCTGCAGCTTTTCTCTTAAAATCTGTTAGCTTAACTATTTCCTTTAGATTTCCCTAACCTCCCTTATTCCCAATCATCATTTTCCCTTCCTAAATTTCTTGGGGTTTTGAAAAGAGGTTGGATCTTGGGGTTAGCTTTTAAACTTGGTATACATAGTTTCCCTGTAGTCAAATAGGGCTTACTCTTGTTATAAATTATCTCTTGAATCATTGTATCCAACTTTCCTAATCCTATAGGCTACAAAACCCTTTGGGTGTGAGTTAGGCAGGTCCTATCTCAGTCTCACATTCCTGTCTCCCTCTCCCACCTGAAGCTTTCCCTAGGCAGCTGTTAGAGTTACCTTGTACCCCTCCATCCCTTCCAATCAACCCTAAAAATCAATAAACTCTGTTTGTCATTTAATCAAACCTTTAGCTGGTTCATTAGTTGATTGATAAGAGAGAGGGAGAAGGGGAGAAAGGAATAACATTGTTCCTGGGTTGTGAAGGGAATCAGAGGTGTCCATTTTGGAGGAAGTGCAATCTTAATACTTCCTTTGAACTATTCCTTTGTGAACCTGAGAAACTGACTAGAAGCCCTCTAGTCAGTTTCAAGCCATTCTTGGCTGGCCCTAACCTTTGTCTGTAGAAGTGCCCTTCCTGCTTGAAGGGCTCAGTCTGTTTCCCTTTAGTGTCTCTGTCCCAAACCTGTGTCCCAGTCTGTGTCTCTCAGGCTGTAGCTGTCTGCCCTTACAACTCTTTATACCTCCGTGTTTATATTCCCTAAACTCAGCCATTCCCTTACTTCTCCTACCACCTCAATTTACCTCCATTATTGTACCCTTCTTATCTATTTACTGCCTTAGGGATCCACAAACCCCTATCCACATTGCCTTATCCCTATCACACTATCTTTAGTCTTTTACCTGCCTTATTGCAACATTACCTTGCTTTAATCTCTCTCTTACTTCTAGCCTATTCCCTTATTACAACCACCTTATTACCTCACTACCATAATCCCCTTATAATACCTTTCCCTAAAATTCACATATTACACTTATGATGGGGAATACTATCCACTTCCAAAGAAAGAACTGTTGGAGTTGTCCTTCACATCAGTGTATCTCTGGTTTTAATTTGGGATTTTGTTTTTGTATGAGTGTACTCTTACAACACTGACCAGTATGGAAGTGTGTTTTTCATGGACAATAAAAAATAAAAAAAAATGAAGAGGCGATTAGAAAAGTTCCCAAGGTTTTACAAAAAAAACTTGACCTCTCTGAATGTTAGAGCTGGAATGAACTGCATAAGAGTAAGGACCCCTTCTATATTCCCGACAAGGGATTCAAGGAGATGGTATACTAGAAGAACTCTAGTGAGGGTGGATCTTAAGGTAATCAATTCTATTTTGGGGATAGCCTTCATTGTTGGGAAGTTGTTACTTTAATCAAGTTTAAACCTAACCCTTTGAAATATGTACCCTTTGTTTCCAATTATGTCATTTTGGGCCAAAAGCAATTCTAATGCCCATCTAGTACAGTTTTCACATTTTATAGATGAGGAAATTGAAGTCCAGAGATGTGCCTTTCTCAAATCAAAAGACAATTTCAGAGATGCAAGAGGCTCCAGAGGCTATGCCTGGAGATTGATCCCTTCTTCAACCTCTCCTTGATTATTAGTATTTTTTGTTTAAGTATTTTTACATGGTTACATGATTCATGCTCTCTCCCTCCTCTTTTCCCCTCCCCACTTCCAGAGCTGACAAGCAATTCCACTGGGTTATAGATGTATTATCACTTGATACCTATTTCTATATTATTTATTTTTGTAATAGTCTTTTGAAAACCAAAATCCCGTATCCAATACTCACATAAACAAGTGAAAAATAAAATTAAAAAATGATAAAGGATAAACAATAACAACAGAACATATTTTTTTCTATAATAGGGCTGGAGGCCTCCAAGACTTTTCAGATTTAATGGGTACCTGTACTAAGACTTTCCATTCATGGTTCTTACTACAGAATTCTCCTACATTCTTTTACAAATATCTTTATTTAAAAACCAATATGAGAATTGCTTCTGTAGACTTGGCCAAGTGATAAGGTAATTACTTTAATTTAATTCTGAAAACAAATATTTTTTAAATTGAAAAATATGGCCAAGTGCTACTTTTAAAATTTATCTATAATTCTAACTTTTTCTTTAAAAAAGTTGTCATCTCTCTGGATAAGAGTATAAGTTTGAGGATTTGGCTTTGATCATTTAATCTTCTCCGTTAAATAAATATCTACCCATGGTGCAAATTTCAGAAGAAAAGTTTTGTTATAAAATGAATTTCTTTCATCTTTATTTTTATTACTAAGAAAAAATCAATCTGTTATTTTAGCTCAAACACTCTCCAAAGTATTTTTGTATGAAGAAACCAGGATAAATCACAATACTATAGAAATAGTTTATATTCTGCCCTTATGATCACAGAATTTCATAAAGAACTTACATTTTAATGAACTTTTCCCAATCCAAAATTGATTATTTTTGCAACAACTTGAAAAAATGCGGGTTGCTCTACTGATCTATTTTCTTCTGCACTGCAAGCTAATTATAAAACATGCAATGTGTTAAAATTGTATGAGGGAAAATGTATTAAACTAGTGCTTGTAGAATTGCTTTTAATTTTTATTTGAGCTTTTAGGCACCATCAGTATGGAGTCCAATGCAATTCTTCCAAATTATCTTTTTCTCCTGATTTTTAAACTTTTTTCTTGTTACACATAGAAGCAATTTTGATGGTTTTTTTTGACATTTTAAAATTCATGTTTTCTCTCTCCCTCTCTTCCATCCCTCCCCAAGATGGTAATAGTCTGATATAGGTTATACTCTTACTTTCATGTAATACATATTTTCATATTGCTCATGTCATAACTGAAGACATATATCACACTTAACAGAAATCTCATGATGGAAATCTAGTGGAAAATGACATGCTTTGGTCATCAGACTCCAACAATTCCTTCTTTGGCTGTGGATAGCATTTCATCATGAATCCCTTGTGGTTACCTTGCAAATCAACTTTGCTGATAATTATTTAGTCCTTCATCAGATAATATTTCTGTTACTGTATGCATTGTTTTTCTGGTTCTTCTCTCTTCACTTTACATCAGTTCATATAAATCTTTCCAGGTTTTCCTGAATTTATTCAGTTTAGCATTTCTTATGGCTTGATACTATCCTATTGCAAACATATACCACAAGTTTTTTATGCATTTCCCAATGATGGACAATCTCTCAGTTTCTAATTCTTTGACACCAAAAATATTTTGGTATAGGTAGATCCTTTTCATTTATCTCTTATCTTTTTGGGTATACAGACCTAGTAGTGGTATTATTGGGTTAAAGGGTATATATAGTTTTGTGGCCCTTTAAGCCTGGTTCCATATTGCTCTATAGCATGGTTTTATCAGTCCACAGTTCCACCAATAGTGTATTAGTGTTGGGATCTCATTACTAGGATTACACCATAAGGGCATTATTGAGAGGGTAAAAAGCTAGGTATGTATGAAAATATTAATGGAAGTTTTGTTTATAATGACAAAATAAATGGAAATAACAAATACAATGATTGGGAGAAATGACTAATTAGGCTGTGATATTTAAATGTAATGGATTGTTTTATGTTATTGGAAATGCCAAATAGTGCCATTATAAAGAAAATAAAGAAAATGTATGAAGAAATGAGAAGGTCTGAAGAGGACGGATTTAATATGTCTGTGTTTCTACATTTTGATGTAAGGTTTTTATACTCTATTATGTGGCCAACTTTTGGGAAGGTACCATGTACTGGTGAGAAAAAAAGGATATTCCTTCCTATTCCCATTCAGTTTTCTCCTGAGGTCTATCATATACATTTTCCCTAAAGTTTTGTTTACCTCCTTAACTTCTTTCTTGTTTACTTTTTGGTTGGACTCATCTATTTCTGAAAGGAGAAGGTTGTAGCCCCCCCAACCATATGTTTTTACTTTCTGTTTCCTCTTATAATTCCTTTAGGAATCTGGGTACTATACCATTCAGGGCATATATGTTTAGTATTGGTATTGTTTCATTGTCTATAGGGCTTTTGGTCATGATGTAATTTTCATCCTTATCTCTTTTGATTAGATCAATGTTTGCTTTTGCTTTGTCTAAGATCATGATTGCTACCCCTGTTTGTGTATGTGTGTTTAATGTAGCTAAGGCATAGTAGATTCTCCTCCAGTTTCTTACTTTTACTCTGCGTCTCTCTGTTTTAAATGTATTTTTTGTAGACAGAATATTGTGAAATTTTGGTTTTTAATCCACATTGTTATCCTTTTCTGTTTTATGGATGAGATCATTCCTTTAACATTCATAATACTCATTGTTAATTGTGTAATTTCTTCCATATTATTTCCCCCATTTATTCTCCTTTCTTTACTTTTAGACTTTCCCTGTTTATAGATGTTTTGACTTCAACAACCACCTTCCCTTATTAACCTTACTTTTGGCCACCTCCCTTCCCTTGTTCTTCATATCCTCCTACTTCCCTTCTAGTTTTCTATAACTGCCTGAGTGTGGGTGTTATTCCCACTTTGAGCTAGTTCCAATGAGAGAAATGTTTAAGCATAGCCATCCCTCCCCCCATGTTCTCCGCCACCATATTTGGTTCTCATGTTCCTCTAAATGAGAAGTAGTTTATCCTGTTTTTTATTTTCTCTTCTCTTTATGTGTTCCTCTTTCCCATCCCTCCTCATTTGGACATAAAGTCGTCTTATTTAGCTTCTTTCCCTCTTTCTAAGTACACTCCTTTTCATTGTTATATTAGTGAAAAGGTTCTTAAATTTATTAGGTACTTTAGGTTTCTTACATACTTTAAGTACTTTGCTTTCTCATGTATCATAGATACCTTAATTATTTTAATCATTCATTCCTAGGTATGAATGTATTGATTTAACCAAATAAAAACTCTTAAGTTTTCACTTTCCCTTTTTATGCTTCTCTTGAGTGTCAAAGTTGCTCATCAAAATTTTCTTTTCAGTTCTGTTTTTTTTTTTGGGCAGAAAAGTCTGAAATTCTATTTCGTTAAACATCAATTCCCTCTCCCCCCAGATGATTATGTTCGACTTTGCTGGGTATATAATTCTAGGCTGTGGTTTTAGATTCTTGCTTTTCAGAATATCATACCTTCTGATTTTTTAATGTAGAAGCTGCTAGGTCCAATGTAATCCTGACTCTGGCTCCCTGATTTTTTAATTGTTTCCTTCTGTCAGTTTGTAGTCCTTTTTCCTTGGCGTAGGCATTCTGGAATTTTGTTATAATGGTCTTGGGCATTTTATTTTGGGATTCTCTTTCAGGAGGCAGTTGGTAGAGTCTCTCAATTTCTATTTTTCCCTTTTGTTTGATGATATCAGGGCAATTTTCCCTGATTATTTCTTGTAATATGAGGCCCAGCCTCTTTTTTCCCCATCTTTACTTTCAGGTATTCTAACCATTCTTAGATTATCTTTCCTGGATCTGTTTTCTAGACCATTAATTTTTCCAGTGAGGTATTTTAGATTTTCTTCTATTTTTTAATTAAAATTTTTTTCTTATTGTTTCCTGTTATGTTATGTTTTTGTTAGCTTTTATTTGTCCAATTGTAAGTTTTAGGAAATTATTTTTTTTTCCTTTTCCATTTGAGCAATCTTACTCCTTAAAAAGTTATTTCCTTCAAGATTTTTTTTTGGGTCTCATTTCCATTTAGACTATTATATTCTTTTCTTAGAGAGTTGTTTTCTCCAATGTATTTTGTGCCCCCATACTTTTGATCCATTCTAGTTTTTAGGGAGTTGAATTCCCCCAAGTCTTTGAGTTGTTCTGTCAGTTGTCCTATTTGTTTTTTAATTTTCTTTTCAAGTTTTTCATGGATTCTTTTAGGGCCAGATATTCTTTCACACTTTCCTTTGAACTTCACATGTTTCCTTTTTGGTATTTTGAATTCTTCCAAGTTTTTATTTTGTTTTTCCCCTGTCACTAAAGTAACTTTCCAAGGTCAGAGTTGTTTTCTTTTCTTTTGTCTTTTGCTCATTTTTCTAGTTTTTTTCTTCTTCTTCTGGTTACATATCTGTTGATGTACTTCTGGTTATCTATCTGTTGATTTACTTCTCTGTTCCTGCAGTAGAGGGCACACTTCTCCCGTCTTGCACAGTACTCTTTTCTGGTTCTTGGGATAGACTTGGCTGTCTTTGTTTCTCATGGTATGTCTGTCGGTCAAGAACGTAGCCCTGCTGGCATGCTCTGATAAGGTTTGTAGCTATTTTGTCCAGCCATATTCAGCATCCCATATTACTAGTTCCTCCATTGTTTCATGAGCTGGATTTGTTCCTTCTCTGCTGCTTCCCTGCCCATGCCAAGTAGCCTGGGTTGGTCAGGGCCCCTGCTCTGAGCTCTGTCGCTTCAGACACTCTGCTGTATACCAGAGTGCCTAATTTCCTACAGTTCAGCCCGCCCCCTCTCTGCTCCTTTGTAGTCCCATGGCTTTGCTGTGATGTGGGAAGAAGTAGGTTTCTTGCCTTCTCTGTCTTCTATACCTGTGTAAAGTGGTTTGGGCTGGGCTAATTCTCTTTCTGCAGCTTTGTTGCCTCTGACAGAGTCTCAGCATGCTGAGGTGCTCCAAGTTCTGCTGATTCTTACAGATGATATGCTGGACCACTCTTTCCTTTTACCTCAGTGACACATATTCCTCCAGCTTCCCTTTGTTTTGAGGAGATTTATTTCCCTTGTTTATCTGTGTGGAAAGAGCATCCTTTACTCCATCATCTTAGCAACCAACACACAACTCAATTCTTCAAAATTATGTAATTTTCATAAAAAATTCCAGCAGTATTGTTGAAAATTCTTTTGACTATAATATTATATTAGTAGATATACAGTTACAGGTTTCTACAAGAAGTAGGTTTCTACAACATCTTGAACATTTGCAGTCAAATGAGGATCTTTAGCTATATCTGTTGCCTTATCCACTTGCAATGCAAAAAAGATGTCAATTTTTGCATTATTTGATTGAAATAGTATTTATGGGGCAGTTGGGTGACTCAGTGGAGTGAGAGCCAGGCCTAGAGATGGGAAGTCCTGGGTTCAAATTTGACCTCAGACTCTTTCCTAACTATGTGACCCTAGGCAAGTCATTTTGCTCCCATTGTCTAGCCCTTGCTGCTCTTCTGCCTAGGAACCAACACAAAGTATTTATTGATTCTAAGATTGAGAGTAAGGAAAAGAAGGAAAAATATTTAGACACAGGCAATAATTTTTCACTTTGTGGATTATAATACTGAAAATTTGAAGATACTTTCCAAGTGATTCATCGAGTATCATTTTTAATATACCAATACCTGCTAGTTGTATGCATGTTTCTCTAATTGAATAATTTTATACTTAGCAATTTTGTAAAGAACCTTATACAATGCAATAACCATTGTGATGTTATATGCAGGGTTTTGGAAAGTGTGTTTTTGCTTACTCAAAATATTACATTTTTAGAAGAATTCTATCTTTCCAACATAATTTTACATGTGCACTTTCCAGATTTTATTACAATTCATTAAGTTTCATCTTTTCTATAGTTAACATATTCATAAAATCAAATGTATTGTTCTTTGATCTCTGTCAATAATAGAACTCATGAAACCCAATGATAAATATAGTCAGAGCTTCAGGTTATGGCATTTTATTTGATGTTTCTGTATTTCTTCTAGATAAACTGTTCCCATTACTTTTCTTGTGCGAGCTTCAGTTGATCTAGTTAATTTAGTTAATTGCTTCTTTCAAGTAATTTGCATTTGTTCATCACAAAATAATATAATCTCATTAAAGTTACACAATAAAATGGAAGGTAAATTGTTTTAAATTTACTTGCTGAAGAAATCAAATGAATATCTGTTAACTATTCTCTAGTAATTTCATTTTTTTTAAGTTGAGGTTTTTATGGAAATCAGCACCATGGAGCCTTATTAGAAGACTCAAATACAACCTCTGACTACCTGAAGAGGTAGAACAATCTTTGGCAAATCATGCCTGGAGGACTTGTCTGAAATGATGCCCAGAAAAGCAAGCAGAACCAGGAGAACCAAAATAATGCTAACAAGAACCCATAAGAGTAAAAAATAGCTGAACTCTGATTAACTGGTATAACCAAACTTGGTCCAAGAGAACTGATGCTGAAATGTGGCTTTTATTTCTTGATAGAGAAGTGGAGGGACTATGGAAACAGAAAGTGCTGTGCACTATCAGGAGTTACAAGTTTGATGCAGAAGGAGAGGAGGACAGGCATTTATTAAGCACCTTCTGCTAAGCACTTTACAGATATTATCTCACTTGAACTTTGCAACAACCTTGACAGGAAGCTAAAGAAGATATCAAGGGTGATTTAGGGCAGCTAAGTGGCTCAGTAGGTTAAGAGCTTGATCTAGAGCTGGGAAGTCTTAGATTCCAATCTGGTCTCAGACAATTCTTAGCTATGTAAGCCTGGACAAGACATTTAACCCCCATTGCCTACCCCTTGCTTCTCTTCTGCCTTGTAACCAATATATACTATTGATTCTAGGATGGAAGGTAAGAGTTAAAAAATATCAAGAATGCATATTAAAAAGTAGCTAGTGTATAAAAAATGAAGATTAATAAAACTTCTAAAATATTGTTTTTAGAAAAGATGTCCTAAAAGCTGTCTACTTTTTTCCATTTTCCCGCCATAGATGACTCATTGTTGCAATCTGCCTCATTTGAAAATTAGATCCAAGGCACCTGGTCGGTAGTAATTATTCACATTTATATGATCCTTCAAAGCTTTAAAAATACACTTTCCTTAAGGAGTCTCTGTTAGGCAACTAATGCAAAAGTTACTATATCCATTTGACTGATAAGGAAACTGCTCCAAGAACTGATGTGAGCTGTCCAAGGTCTCAGGTGTATTAAATAGTTAATAAAAGACCTCAGCTAAGGTCTTGGACAGAGTGTAAAACTTTCAGTCAGGAGGACCTAGCTTTCCATCCTGTCTGTGACACTTGTTAGCTGTGTGATTAGGCAAATTACTTAGCCTCTCTAACCCTCAGTTTTCCTTATCTGTAAAATAGTTTCAATCCTATGACCTTTATAATTTTTTCTAGCCCATTATTCATGATCCTCTGACTAAATGTGTTACATTTTCCAATACCCAAACCTATGTTCCTGAGGAAGCATTTTGAATTAATTGTAGAATTAAAAGAAGGCTGAGCCTTAAAGTTTCATTCTTCAGTGGCTAATTTCTATCTCAGCTGTAGAGCAATAAGAATGTTATCTTGGACTGAGGTATTCCATTTTTTTTCAGCATCTACACAATTCTGCCCAGAGGAAAGACAAAGAGTTATTCTGGAAGAAATTATTTCTAAGGGCTATAGATGACCTATATATAAGGGCTATATGTAGATTTAACACAAATCTGCAAAGATGTGTTTCAAATTTTAAAAATCTCAATATAAAAATAGAAATATATAGGCACAATGGATAGAGTGTTGAGTCTAGTGTGTGGGTTAAAATTTTTTTTTACTACTTCTGTGACATTGGATAAGTCATTTAACCAATTTGTGACTCAGTTAAGAAATGTTTTACTGAATGATTTCTGATGATTGATGTTGTCAATTTTTATTTTATGATTGAGGACATTATGATATAGTAGAAAGAATGGAGGATTTGGAAGAGAAAAACATAGTTTTGAATACAAGGTCTATCACACTACTTGTGTGAGTGTGGACAAGTAGCTTTATCTCTCTGTTCTCTTTCCCCACCTTTTATGATAGGATTGGACCCAGTGACCATTGGGAATCCTTTCAGTTTTAATTCTATGATCCTTCAATTCAGCACTCTTATGGAGCTACTAAAGGAACAAGTTCAACTCTGGGCACAGTTCTGAAGATATTGCAGTTAGAAATCAGGATAGATTAAATAGGTTTGGAACTGAGGGAAAGGACTTAAAGCATGAGAGAGAATAAGATTGAATATGAAGAATGATTCCTTGACAACATGGGTTCTAAAATATGGTAATAGAAAAGGATGGTTATGGAATAGTCTTCTGTGATAGTCATGTCTTCAGGAAATACTGAGGCAGTATGTTTTAATGGGAAGAACACTGAATAATTGTGGGCAAGTTATTCTCAGCATGTCTCTTTATCTGTGAAATGGGAGTAATACATTTCTTGCAGTGGACATGTGCCTTAGCCTCCCTGCTCAGGTGCCATTCATCCAGAATATGGTGTCCTTATTGTGTTTGTGGATCCACTGGTGCGACTTCAAGGGTAGGGCATCCACAATAAGGCATTGACAGCTCTCACTTTCACAGGGGCACCAGACTACCTCCCAGCAGTGACAGCATGAGTATGCTGCCAGCAGCTCCCCTGAGTCTTATGATTTCCCAAGATGTAGATTCTTCCCTCTTCTCTGGAAAGGAGATAATGAATTCCTTGAAGAGGTTTGCCTTGAATTGGATATTCTGCTGGCTTTCTCCTCAAGCTTGGCAGCCTATTTCTCATATCTTTCTGGAATTTAGTAACAAAGCCTTGCCAACAACCATCATGAGTAGCAATTACAACACCCCTTGCTATACAGCAAGACAAGCTGTCACTGCCACTCTGACTTTCCCCTGGACTATGGTGGATTTCATGCAGACACACACTTCTTCAATTGAGAGGGGAAAATCAATCCAATTATTTGCTGTATTGAACAATTCCGTCAAAGATGTTGATGAGTCACTCCAATGAGATGTCATCTGAAATAATTTCTATGCAAACTAATAGTCAGCCCTGACCATCTCAACTATCAACTTGTGGGAAACCTCATTGGAATTTAGAGTTCAGTAGTTAAATGGAAAATGGAGAATGAGTAATTACATCTCTTGTGACTCTACCCTCAGTGTGTAACCCTCCATGGAGCTGATCTCCTTGGACCATTGTATCATTGAGCATATATGAGAAAATAAAGGTAGTGTCTTACAAGGGCACCCTGTGACCTGAGAGAAACTTGAGAAAGGGCTGTTACCCAACACAGGTACTGTAAATCCTTCATTGATGCCATAGGGATCAAAAGTGTGTGGGGGAATGACTGTATTTTCTATAGATATTATTTATGGAAAATGTGTACATGAGGACATATTTGCTTACATGTATTTGATAATTAGGATTCAAATTTATTGCGAATAGCAACTGTTTCCTCAGCATTTAGCACAGTGCCTGATACATATTAGGAACTTAATAAATAATACTTCATTGGTTGATTGATCATGTAGTAGCTAGAATTTTTGCAAGAGAAAATAGCAACATACTTCTGATGGAAATTATTTTAAATATTCTAGTACAGGATAGATTTATAATTTCTTCAATCTGTGTTCTCCCCCATGAACTCAAGTCATACTTATTTCCCATCATAATAAATAGTCTTTGTGACTTATTATAGTTTAAGACACTCGTCACCTGATGTTCAACTTTCTAGGGATGAGCTTCTTTCTAAGTTTTTCCTTGGAAAACAGTCTGTAGCCAGGCTATAATACAAACTCCTGCCAGATTGGTAGAAGCTACCAGAGCCTGTGCTCTCTTATCCTAGCCCAAAGCAACATAGGATCACCACTGTATGGTGAGATGGAGTATTTAAAATATTAATCCATTTCCAACTGTTAAATGATTCTCCCTTTTTTTCTTTATCAGAACAACCTCCCATCAGTTTCCAAATTTTTGGCCTTAATTTAAATTATCCAAACTTGAATTTGAAGGGGTTAGGGAAGGATAATGTGATCATTGCTCTCAGTTTACTAATGAGTAAATTGAAACCCAATTTCAGTGTCTTATCTAAGTTCACACCAAGCCAGAAGTGAAGGTAGTACTACAACTTGCTGCCTTGGGCTATTAATGTAATGTCATAGAGTATATTGTAGACAATGATGAAGGCTAGAGAAAAGCAGTGGATTTGATGTTCGAAGGGGATAAAATGGAAATTGAGACTGTCCCATGGGGAACTTGAGTTTTTTCCAATGACATGTGGGGGAATAACCCCAGCTTAGTGTGTGTGTGTGTGTGTGTGTGTGTGTGTGTGTGTGTGTGTGTTTGAAGAAGGATGTAGCAAAGATTAGTTGCTCCTCATTGTTGCTAAGGAGCTGGGAAAATGTCTCAATATTTATTATAAAGATCATTTTAACCCTGAGGCAGAAAGTGTAAGGAAAGAAGAATGCCAGTGATATGGTTGGATCAAGGGAGAAGAATTTGAAGGTCAAACATTGTACTGAAAGAATTCAACAGTTAGTTAAGAAATATTTATTAAATACCTACTATGTGTCAGGAACTGTGCTAAATGCTGGGGAATAAAAAAAAAAGGAAAAATGCAGTCCTTCCTCTCAAGAGGTTCACTGCTTAAGTAAGCATGTAGCTAACCACAGCAAACTGGTCTTTCCAATTTCATGTCTGTCTAGTAAGGAAGGTCTCAGTTTCTGCTTCCTTTTAGAATCATGCAGAACCTCAGAGTTGGAATGGATCTCAAATGTCATCTGATCTAATCTTTATCTAAACAAGGATCTCCTCTTAGGTAGTCTCCTGCAATTGATTTAGAGACAACCAGTGACAGGGCTCTCACTATTTGTCAAGACAGATCAGGAGGATTATAATTCTTAGAACTTTTTTCTTAAAAGGAATTGCAATCTTACTAACTTCTATCTATTGCTCTTAGGAATGTCTCCTATGGGAAAATAGATTTCCCTCCCTCTCTTTTTTCTCTCCTTCCTTCACTTCATGTCCCTTTCATCCACACTCTGAAAAAAAATTACTAACTCATTTTATATGCTCCAGATTTTGCCTCCAGATTCATTTCTGACTCTTCAGCCAGAAGCCCCACTACAGTAATTTGTTTTCCTGATTGTGTAATACCATTAGATTTTTGAGCATTGAATATAAACTGGTATTGGTAGAGTAGCTAGAGCAAGAAGCCTGCATTCAGGAAGGTCCAAGTTCAAAAACAGCTTAAGACACTAACTGATTCTGGTAAAATCACTTCACCTTTTTGTTCCAATATTCTCATCTGTAAAATGAGGATTCTAGCAGCAGCTACGTCCTAGGGCTATTATGAGGGTCAAGTGAGATAATAATTGTAAAGTACCTATTATACTGTCTAGCACAAAGTAAGTACTCTATAAATATTAGTTATTATTATTAATATTACATGTTTGTTCTTCAGTTTTGGCTTTCTCAGTTCTTGATTGAGAGCCTTGTTCTTTCTACCACCACTAGCAATCACTCTTCCCTTCCCATGTCTACGTTAAGGTTTTTGCCTAATCCTAGATGAGATAATTATCCATTCCTTAAAGTTTCCCTTAACTCCTAATTGGATTTCCTTCACAGTGCTATTGATGATTATGGTGTGCCAGGCACAGGATCTTTAATGACACTCTTTCCCTTACACAATCAGGCAGTAGTGGAGTCAATGGCTGAGCAGAACTATACCACTGTGACAGAGTTCATTCTCATTGGCTTCACTGACCATCCCAACTTGGTGGTTATTCTCTTCCTGGTTTTTCTCAGTTTCTATCTCATCACCCTGATGGGCAACATGGGCATGGTCCTACTGATCTGCTTGGATTCCCGTCTCCATACCCCCATGTACTTCTTCCTGAGCCACCTCTCCCTCCTGGATGCTTGCTACTCTTCAGTCATTGTTCCTCAGATCTTGGTCACCCTGGTGACTGGCAGGACAAGTATCTCCTACAATTCATGTGCTACTCAGTTCTTCTTTTTCACAGTCTGTGCTGGCACAGAGTGTTTTATGTTATCAGTGATGGCCTATGACCGTTATGTTGCCGTTAGCAATCCTCTCCTATACTCCTCAGCCATGACACTGGGCACTCGTTGGGGCTTGGTGGCAGGGGCCTATGGCGGTGGTTTGTCAGGAGCTATCCTCCGCACAGCCTGCACATTCACGCTTTCCTTCTGTGGGCCCAACCAGATCAACTTCTTCTTTTGTGATCTCCCACCTCTG
>NW_025350583.1:0-2182 GCF_016433145.1 Gracilinanus agilis
ATATAATATATAATATTACAAATATTATAAAAAAGATATTTTTCTGATCATGTCCATATTTTTCTCTGAACATTTTGAAGTCAAATTTCCAAAAAATATGCATGCTCAGTATCCCCTTAAGTATAAGAAATGCTAAGCAATAAATTCCCTTGATCTCTAGATTGTTATTTCCATGTTATCAATAACTATTTTTTCCTTGCTTAGAAGTAAGTCTAGAATAGCAATATCCCTTGGTACATCCTCTATTTTTTCAAGTAAATGATTGATTAAATAAACTGATTTTTTTTCCTTGAGGAAAAAAAAATTCAGCAAGGAAATCTAAGAATTGAATATATAATCTTAGTTTGTTCAGAATGAGATGTCTAGAAGATGCTCAGGTATTTGAATGCTAACAAATCAAATGATCTTGCATTTGTTCCAGTTTTGTAATTTTTAATGAGAAATTGATATCCATATCATCTATCTGGATGGGTAGTACATAGCATTTTCTCATAATCAGATATAAAATGAGATAACATATATAAAACCCTTTGAAAACTTTAAATTACTTTATACATGATATTATTATTTTATCATTTTTGTTTCTGTTTCTTTTTATTCTCATTCAGGTCCTCTTTCTTTTTAGGTTCCTGATTTCTATGCAGATTAACTTTCTAAATACAGTAGATAGTATAGTTCCCTGGATCCATCTAATATCACAGAATTATAGATATTCAGAGATGAAAAGAGCTTTAAAGACCCATCATTAACCTATATTAGATTGAGACTCACCTTTACAAATAGTTATCCAAAATTCATTGGAATCCAACTAATAAAGGGGAGAGCTCATTAGCTTTTGAAGGAGTACATTAAACCACTGACTTGCTCTAATTGTTAGGAAGTTTCTCCTTTCCCTTTTAACCCATTAAGTCAACCTGTACCTATAGCTACTATTTCTGTCCTCTAGGGATAAAACAGAATACATCTAATATTTCTTCAACAAAATAGTCTGTACGTACTTCATGAAGGCTTTCATGTCTCCTCTAAATGTTATCAATTCAATAAAGTTAATATTCCTATTTTTTTACTTGATTTGTATACTTTCATCCCAGGTTCCTTTTTTACCCTAACAGGCATTTACTTTGATATACTTTCTAGCTAATTAATATTATCATAAAATACGTCCCTTATAAGTGAATACAATGAAAAATAAAAATGTTGAATGACCAAACCTTAATGGATCAATGTCAACATGAAAAAAATTCACTAACAGAGTATGTTAGATATTTATGCTTAGTAATGGAGATGGCATATAGTTCAATTCCATCATTTTACAGATGAGGAAACAGAGGCCCAGATAAGTTAAGAAACTTGCCCAAAGTGGCATGTACATTAAGTGGTAGAGCTGAGATTTTCTCTCATGTCTCATTATTCTAAATTCAACATGCTAAATTCTGTGTGTTTTCTATTATACTAAAACTTATTCATCAACAATTGCTTCTATCTTTCTGGCAAAAGAAAAAAAAAAGGATCATGCATTTTAAGCTATAGTTAATCCAAAATTAGAAGGAAGAGCTAGCACCTTAGATCAAAAAATTAGAATACAGAAAGTTTAAGCCATGAGGTCCAATTCATTAAATTATTAAAATTAAATTTAATAAAAATACATAACATCTATAAATGCATTTCCAAATCAGTTAACATAGATATGAATGTGAAGGCATGACTTAATAACAATTTATTATTAATGAGGTTGAGATTACCAGTTTAGATTATTACAAGGATATTATGAAAGATTTTTTTGTCAATATTTTGTTAAAATCTAGATTACATACATATATGTAAAATTTTTCTCTTCTATTTGCCATGTTAAAAAAATGAGAGTTTAGTCTATTATTGGACCCTAATGAGGCCACATTAACTCATTGCACTGGGAAATGTTTTTATTTTGAACTAGATATCTCTTTATGGTATTCTACCTATGAAAGAATATTAGACCATCAAATCTTGGTGATGTCTATGAGATATAGCATTCATTTTTCTCTATTAAAAGTTCAAGCTTGTTTTATTATCTGTACTCTATGCATTGGTCTGTAAATCTTTTATACTTCCTCCTAGACATTTTTTCTCTGTAGTTTAAAATTTAGTTTTTTTTTTTTTTTTAATTTTTTTTAACATTTATTAATATTCATTTTTAACATGG
>NW_025350584.1:0-4392 GCF_016433145.1 Gracilinanus agilis
TATATATACACACACACACACACAATTGTATACATTTTTGTTAATTGTCTACATTTACAAATGTGACAGAAAATATTAAAAAATGTAGATTTACCTTTAAAGTGTTTAAAGAGTAATAGTAAAGAAAAATGTAAATGATTAAATATTTACCAGCACATTGATGATTCTAATACATTAAATTTAATTCTAATACATTAGCATACCATAGTTTAACCATTTCTTAATTTTTGGTTACTTAGATTATGCTAACACTGACGTTCTACGTCTTTGGCCCCCCTCTTTAAAAAGTTTGCCCATCACTGGCTTAATATATATATATATTTTTTTGTTTTTGTTTTTGTTTTTTTTTTAACCCTTGTACTTTGGTGTATTGTCTCATAGGTGGAAGAGTGGTAAGGGTGGGCAATGGGGGTCAAGTGACTTGCCCAGGGTCACACAGCTGGGAAGTGGCTGAGGCCGGGTTTGAACCTAGGATCTCCCATCTCTAGGCCTGACTCTCACTCCACTGAGCTACCCAGCTGCCCCCCTTAATATATATTTTAATATGTATGCATATTTTATATGTACCAGTAGAAGGCAGGCTCTTTAAGTAAAAAATTCACTCATGTTTTAGTATCCTACCACTTATGACAATGCCTTACTGATCATGATCACTTCATATAATTGCTTTCTATCCTGAATATGAATTTATGTTAAAATATAGTAGTACAAAATGATCTTTATAAGCTTTTACTCTCTTTCTCTGTGTTCCCTAATTTTCCCCGTTTTTCTCCCATATTATTTCATTATGATTTTATTAAGAATCTCCTTGGTACTCTTAAAAAGGAATGAAAAGGCCCTATAATAATATCTTTACATATCTCTCTATAGATCTTCCTCTAGATCTTGGAGGATAGATGGTATGTAGATCTCAGAGATAGTATGAATGGAGGAGGGATCAGGTGCCCAAGACCTAAGCTGGCTATAGTTGGTGAGGGAAGCTATGGATGTAATCTATGCCTCTCCTTCCTGACAGCCTTGATTGAATAAGTCTGTCAGTTGTTTCCTTCTAACAGTTGCCCAGGTTGAGAACCTTGAGAGGTTAGATAGATGGTTAACCTCAGTGGGCCCCAACCTGAGGTTGGATTAGTTGTTGATAAGGCTATTGATTGGCTATTGGAAACATTTTGTCTTACTGCATATTGATTCTCACCTTCCCAAACACTTTATACAACAATATATTTCATTTTAAATTAAGAATTCCTTGAAGGAAATGAACAACATTTTACTATTCATTTTTTTATATCCCATGTAGATCTTAATATAGTCCCTTTCAAATAGTAGTAACATTTTAAATGAATTAATAAATTAGAGAATGTTAAACTTAATGAAAACATCAAAGATTGATCTACAGAGCCCCAAAATATTTTCCAAGTGGAATAAAATAATGGCTGGCATTTATCTATTTGGAAAATGTGGTATAAACTTATTTGGTACTGAAAACAAGCCTCCAAAATTTATGTTGTTACTATCAGTTTACAAGTAAAAATTTTGTGATTAAGTGACTTCTATATCCTCACACATCTAATAAATAAAAGAGGAAGCATTTGATTCCAGTTATTGTTTCCAATCCAGATTATAGCTCTTTTCACACTACCCATTTTTACATCTCATAAGAAGCAAGGTCTTCTGTAATCTACTCACTACAAATACACAGAACATTGTATTTTGGTCAAGATTAATTTCACTATTGTTTTCATTCATATTCAGATGTATGATCATTTATTTTCTCTTTTCTCTGAGTTAAGATAAAGGGATGGTTGCCTGCCTGACCAGAGACTCTAAGCAATTGCATAGTCTTATTGTTAATCATGATTAAGGTTACTCCATTATTTATTCTAGAATTAACTAGTACCAAATGTTTAAGTACCCACAAAATATACAATTTTCTGAGAGCACAGAGCCTCAAGATGATTGAATCAAACAGTCCTAACAGAAAAGGTTCTATCTAAACTAAACATGTTTTGGGGGCAGCGGGGTAGCTCAGTGGATTGAGAGCCAGGCCTAGAGTTGAGAGGTCCTAGATTCAAATCTGGCCTCAGACCCTTCCCAGCTTTGTGACCCTGGGCAAGTCACTAGACCCCCATTGCCCACCCTTAGCACTCTTCCACCTAGGAGCCAATACACAGAATTTAAGGGTTTAAAAAATAAAATAAACGTGTTTTTGTTTGTTTTGTTCCACAAAAGACTTAGTTGCCACCTATACAAGTAGTAATTTCCCATATCATCACTCCTCTATATTATTGATGTCACCGTTTGAGCTGGTGTCTTTTGTCATCACAGCCTGAAAGATCATTTCCATGTTAGAAATTTCCTGGTGAAAGAGCATAGACTTTGAAATAGTAATAAATGGTATAGCTGAGGATGATGTAGAAGTGTTGGAGAAGTGATGAATTTGGAGCCTGCAAGACTTCTGACAATTTTAAAAGGTGTTATTGTGGGCATATTCTTTGTGTCTCAGCCAAGTTCCTAGGACTTATCTGCTGAATCTCCATATTCTTTTTTTTTCTTTTTTCCTATTCTTTTTTTCATATATGGAGTTTCTATTTTGATTAAAATAATCATCCTTTGAATTTCCCCTTAAGTGTTTTTATAAGTGTTATGAAATTCAAAGTAATCCAATGTATTTGGTGGAAATGATCTTAAGAATTATTTAGTTCAACTCTCCCAAAGAAGAATACTAACACTTAATGATTTTTGAGGTGATTAGTTGAAGGCCATTCAACAAATATCTGGAAGAGCTGAAATGTAAATTCAAATCTTTTCATTATAATCTCATTTTTGTCCTTCACTTCATCCATTCAGTTAACATGTACACAATAGCAAAAAAAATACATGTTATATATGTATTCATAAAATCAGAACCTTATTATAAACCTCCTCATTTTGAACCCCTATCATTTTCCCTTTTGGATTACACACTCTTAAAATGGAAATAATTAGGGAAACATTTGATATAAGCATAATTTTGGCTTAAGTAATGAACATAGGAGGTATTTAGTAATTCAAATAATGTGTTGGCAAGTAGGAAAAATCAGAAAGGAAGTCTGTGTGTTAGTGTCATGGAACCCTAGTATTATTGTCATGAAAGAAAGTCGGAACACAATCTGTGATACTTAAATATGAGTTAAAGAGTCTCCAAATTTTTGTTCATTTACCTGCTTTACTCTTTGGATTCAGAGGGAAGAGAAGTTTCAGGAAATCTGAAGTATAGTGCTTTGGGTAATATTGATCTTGCATGGGGTTTTGGGTATTGATAGTTGATTGACACTGATCAGGTGATAGTACAGACTAAAGGTGTTAGGGTAACCTAGTTGAAGGTGGTGGATGAACTGGCTTGGACACAGCTTAATCCAACACACATTTATTTATAACTATGAGGAGAGGCAGGGACAGGATAAAGGAGGTAGGAATGAAGCAGGAAATATTTTACCCTAATACTAATATTTCTAACTAAAACCCAGAATCCAAATGGCCCCTCACAGGGTATCTTCTTTGTCTATTAAAGTAGACACTATACTTTTATACACTGATTGAGTAAATATTAAATTCTGTCAGCCTATTTTAAAATTATGAACTTCAATTTATATTAACTCTTAAAATATCTATGAAAATCCACAAGTTGCCTCAACTAACTGTCAGATATGGCAGTTAGAAATCACTAACCTCTTAGATTCTCCCAGCAGGGAGCCAGAGACACTGATGCTGTTCCAGTGAGAAGAAACAGAGCCCCCTACTGGTAGCTTTTCTCTCTTTCGGAAAAAAAAGCTCTCACTCCAATCAACTTCCATGAGCTTAACAGATGTTCATCTAACTTCTCAAAGTTAACTCTCACAGAAATCATTCACAGAAAAGTCTTGGAGAAAAATCTCCAGCAACC
This sequence comes from Gracilinanus agilis, assembly GCF_016433145.1. Lineage (NCBI taxonomy): Eukaryota > Metazoa > Chordata > Mammalia > Didelphimorphia > Didelphidae > Gracilinanus > Gracilinanus agilis. Next base: position 3,920 of record NW_025350584.1, read on the forward strand.
TGCTCAAGAGAGGGCGTTTAAGAGTCAGTCTATGAGTTCTGTAACTGCCTTCCCAATATGCAAATTTTCTTAAAGAGCCCACAGTGATTTTTCCCCTGGCCTTGTCTTAAAGGGAACAGGGCAAAAATCCTTGCTCTGGTCTTGATCTCTGCTTCTAATTAAACTACATCAGTGATGGACAAACTACGGCCTGTGTGCCAGATGTGGCCCCCTGAAATATTCTATCCAGCCGGGCAACATTATTCCTAATCTGACAAATACAATGAGTAGTATTAAATACAATGAAACTTTGAAAGAGTTGCCTTAGAAACAGATTGACAGATGAGCGTTTCCTTTCCTTTTCCCCTTCTTTAAAAAGTTTGTCCATCACTGGACTAAATAGTTAATTAATAAGTAGTTATAATAAACAATAGGAAATGAAATGAATGATATATGTTACATATCTATCTATATCTATATCTATATCTATCTAT
>NW_025350585.1:0-4563 GCF_016433145.1 Gracilinanus agilis
GGAAGGAAGGAAGGAAGGAAGGAAGGAAGGAAGGAAGGAAGGAACCAGTGATTTTGAACATATTAATAGCCCCACTTCCTGATTCTGTGTAGTCCTCAAGGCAAGTCTGATAGGGTTAGAGCAGTCACTAAATCCTGAGTTAGACCAGGTCTACGCTCAAGATAGAAAGAAAATTCCCATTGGATGGTAGGTTTAGTAAATGGTAGAGAATGGCTTAAAAGAAGCTAGGGGGATGCAACTAATTGGCTCTTGATTACCCATTGATGGGTTATTGGTCATAATACCTTAGGTATTATGGTATATGAATAATATAGTGTCTAAATACTATATTTAGAATTAGAGAACCCAGACTCTACTACTTACTGTGCATCCTTGAGCAAATCGCTTCCTCTCTCTAGGCCTGTAAAAGAAAACACAAACCAAACTTTCCACAATAAAAGAAGAGGGTTGAAAAGGATGACTCCAAGGGTCCTTTCAAATTCTAAATCGTATCTACGATTCTAAATGCAGTTTCAGACCACCTTCTCTCTCTAATCAGAAGCCTTACAGGTTATGTCATAGCAAGAGAAATGGAATATCGGCTTTAGCAAAATTGACAGGAAGATAAAATGTGGGACTCAGAAAATAATGTATTTCTAAATGTAAAAGATATAGTGTTTAATCTGGGTGCTTGGTCCCTCCACCAATGCAGATCACAGCCCTTCCATACATTAGTACACAACTTATTGAGTTGCCCTGGGGAGGAGAAATCATTCCTGGTTGGCCAACTCTTAAATAATAAACTTCTCTGCACTTAGCCATGCTGACCAACCAAACAGGCACAGCAGGATGATGTACCCATCCTCCAAGCCTATGTAGCTTGATAGGACCTGACAGAGTTTGACTCCAAAGATTCCTGGGAAAAGCCTGGGTCATATGTGTGCCGTGATAGGACTTCAGAGCAGGACTGTAATGGAAGGAGAACAGTGTATAACAATGAAGGCATAGCCTTGGCAACCTCAGAATGTTAATCAATGCACTCATCAATCTTTAATTTAAAAAGTTAACAATTGGGGTAGCAAGGTGGCTCAGTGGATAGAGAGTCAGGCTTGGAGATGGAGTCTTGAGTTTAAATCTGGCCTCAGAGCTGTGTGACCCTGGACAAGTCACTTAACCCCAATTGCCTACCCCTTACCACTCTTCTGCCTTGGAGCCAATACGTAGTTTTGATTCTAAGACAGAAAGGAAAAAGGAGGCAGAAGAAGAGGAGGACAAGAAAACGAAGTGAAACATACCTTCTTCCTCTCTACAGAGAGGTGGGGAGCCACAGGTGCAGAATGAGACATACCCTTGTCAGACTCAGACTGGTCTGTGTGTTGTTGTGCTTTGAATAACAATGAGTTCTTTGTTATTAATAACAGCAGCTTCTTTGTTACCAGGGTTCAGCGTTACAAGGGAGAGTTTTGCCTTTCTTTGTAGTCTCCTGAGGACTTGGGACTGCCTCTGGCACATGGTGAATGCTTAAGAAATGCTTGCAGACTGACTGAGTCTGCTGTCATGCTCACCTCTCTGGAAACGGGTGCTGGGAGAAAGGAGGCACTTTGAGCAGGAACAGTGATATCAGAGGCATCAGTGCCTGGGATTCCATCGTTTAGGGAACTCTTAGTGAGAGATCTCCAGGCGCCAGTGAACAGCAATCACCTGTGGCTCAGTCATTTGTTCTTTATTCATCTTGTAATGTTGTGTTTTGTCTTCCCGCTGGTCTTTTGGCAACTGTTTTTATGTTTTTCTTAGAGATTCTCCCTTTAAGTTAGAGGCATAAAAAGCATGAGGGAGATGACTAAAATTATGCTTTCTATCACTTTGTTGCTGGCTTTCAGTGGAAAATAAAATTTTCCATCTTTGCTTTAAGCTTTGATTTTTCTAGCTTTGAAAGATAATTCCTGTCACTTTTCTTAACATAATGTATAGAGGAAGTCGAGATGTGTGAAATCCCTCAGAGAAGAACATTAGAAAGACATAATGTTTGTCACTTTTGATATTTTTAAGTTAATTTTTAATGTTTTTGTCAAAATCTATAAGGATGTTTTAAAAATTCAGTGTGATGTAGTGGATAGAGCTGTGACTTAGAGTCAGGAAGAACTGGATTCAAATCCTACCTCAGATAGTTACTAAGCTGTTTGACCCTGAGCAAGTCACTTAACCTCTTTAAAACTCAGTTTCCTCTTCCAGAAAATTAGGCAACCACATGATTGTGGCCCTAAAGGTCCTTTCTTATGATCCTAGTTTTAGAAATTCCCTGAGGCACTGAAAGGTTAGATTTTTTTTTAAACCTTACTTTGTCTTAGTAACAACTCTAAGTCAGAAAGTCAAAGACTAGGCAATCAGGGTTAAGTGACTTGCCTAGAGTCACAAAGCTAGGAAGTGACTGAGGTCAAATTTGAACCCTGGAAAGGCCATCAGATTTTTTTTGACCCTTACTTTCTGTCTTAAAACAATTCTAAGAGAGAAGAGTGGCAAGGAGTAGACAAATGGGGCTAAGTGATTTGCCCATGGTGACACAGCTAGGAAATTCCTAAGGTCGAATTTGAACCCATATCCTCCCAACTTCAAGCCTGGCACTCTGAGCCACCTAACTACCCCTAAATTAAGTGATTTATCTAGGGTTGAACAGACAGAGTTGAGACTTGAAGTCAGATCTTCCTAACACCAAAATTGACGTTCTATCCATTATTCCATGCTGTGTGTCATCAACAGAACAATGCTGCCATTTAATCTTAGTACAATTTAAGCTAGTATAGTTTAAAAGAAAAACCTTTTTCTGCAAGGTGGAATAGTAGCTTGAGAGCAGAACTAGAAATTAGAAAGATCCAAATTCAAATCCTACTTAGATACTTACTCTGTGCCCCAGTTTCCTCATCTGTAAAATAGCACCTACTACATAGGGTTGTTCTGAGGTTCAAATGAGTTAACAGATAGAAGGCACTTGGGAAAACATCTAGTCCTATACAATTGTGAGCTATCATTTTTATCATTATTTATTATTATTATTATCTGATTTTTCAGATCATTTGAGCCACTAATTCCCATTATTATAAGAGAAAACAAAGAGCTAAGTCTCCATGAACCCACTGTCCTTTCCTATCCACTTAACTAGAACCACAAATAATAGAGGTCAGTGTTCTCTGTTCAGTTTAAAGTTGAACCTTGAAGCCTTTTTCTAGCTTCCACTATAAAAGGTTCCATGCAATTAACCCTGACCTCAAAACTAAATCTCAGCAAGACTAGCCTGTAGAGGGGCAGCTAGATGACTCAGAGGGTGGAGAACCAGGCCTAGAAATAGGAGGTCCTGGGTTCAAATTTGACCTCAGACAGTTTCTAGTTGTGTGACCCTGGGTAAGTCACTGAACCCCCATTGCCTAGCCTGGGGATGGCAAACCTATGACACGCGTGTCAGCACTGACACACGTAGTCATTTTCAATGACAAGCAGCCACATATAGAGAAGTATGGGGCCGCATGCCAAGGATGAAACATTTGTTGTAGTGTAGTATAGACACTCTGTGCACTATAGGTGACAATTCTACCTTTATTAATTTACCTATTTTGGTTTATTAAATACAGTTACATATTACAATTATATATTTTTCTTATTTAAACTATAAATATCACAAAATTATGTTATTTTTTTTTCTCGAAGGGACACACCACCCTAATTATGCACAGTTTTTTGGTGAATTTTGACACACCAAGCTCAAAAGGTTGCCCATCACTGGCCTAGCCCTTACAGCTCTTCTGCCTTAAAACCAATACCCAGTACTGATTCTAAGCCAGATTGGCCTGTAGTTAAATTCATTGAATCCTGAGTCTTTTGCAGGACTGAGAGCAACTAAGATCTCCCTCTCTGCTCACACACACTCCTTACCCTGCCCCTTATCCCGCTTCAACTGAAAATAATTCTCCAATATGGTTCATGTCATTTCTGCTGGTTTCACATCAGTCTGTCCCAGGTTCCTCCTGACTCTCTTGTAGAAGAGAAATACAAGACTGCTCTAGCTCCTTGGATCAGACTGGGGTAGAACTCTAGCGCTAAGCCTTGATTGGCCAGAGAATCCTGGCCAGGAGAATGAAGAATTGATCAGTCTTCATCATCTATCGACAGATGGGGATCTCCCTGACCACTTCCCCACTCCATAAAAGCCCAGAGGCATATGCGCCTGTATACAAACATAGACTTCCATATGTACCCCCCATGGGCATGCCCACACAAACACTCACAATCCCACATATAGACGTGCACTTTAGACCACCTAAACTGATCTAGAAGATCTTTACAGTCTTTTCCAACTGAAAATTCTAGGGTTTGTGTGTCATACACACACACACACACACACACACACACACACACACACACACACAAAACCCCTAGAAACCATTCTGAGCTTCCATATGGGGGGTGGGTGGGCAAAAGGCCCAGTACTTGGCTCATTATAAAATCATCACTTCCTTTACTTGGAGATATGATTATTTCAGGCTACTCTCCCTCTCTCCCTCCCTCCCTCCCTTTATGACTCTCTCTCTCTCT
>NW_025350586.1:0-6163 GCF_016433145.1 Gracilinanus agilis
ATATTATATTATATTATATTATATTATATTTGAGATTGGGCCTGTGATTTCCTTGGGTATAATGAACTCCTGTAGAAGGAAACCCCCTCTACTAATGCACATCAGTATCTTGTCTAGGTAATACAATGGATAGGTTGAAGGGCCTGAAATCAGATAGACTGAAGTTCAAATCCAGCCTCATATATTTAGCAGTTGTGTAACCGTGGCAAGTCATTTTACTTCCATCTGCATCAGATTCCTCATCTATAAAATGGGAATAATACTAGCACCACCTCCCAGATTGTTTTGAGAATAAAATAATATTTATAAGCTACCTTGCAAACCTTGAAGCACTATAACAGTGCAGCTAGGTCCTAATTAATGGGAATAATGAATTCTCTGAAGTGGTCACATGTATTGAAATTCAGAGTTATATAAAATCTGATCATTGTGTCCAGCCCAATGGAAATAGTATCATCTTGAATTCTTTTTTTTTTTAAGTATAAAATTTCCTGGCTGCACTTAAAATTTGCTCTTATCTTCTTCCATCCTAGAGATGTACTTAGCTCCCCCAGGTGAACAGAATTATGCTTCTCTATCTCTTATTTGAGAAGCCTGAGATCTTAGTCCTTCCTATTATTTGTTTCATTGTTAGCTGTTTAATTCAACAAACCTTTATGAAGTATATGCCATATGAGTCAGAGCCCTAGACTTGTAAACTAGCATGGGAGGACACTTTGTTGCTTTGAGATCTAGCCTCCAAGGAAACCACCATCTGGGAGGAAAGAATCAGACAGTATAGAAGAAAATAAAGAAGAAAAAATTGAAATGATCAAAGATCTCAGAAGCAAGAAAACTCAAAGATTTTGTACATAAGCATATAAATCAGCTGGGAAAATAATAAGAGCAAAAGGAAATGTGGCCTCCAGATCTGGTAGACAAATTCAAACATCTATGAATAAATGCTGAAAAACAAAGGAAAATGATCCCAAACTTGAAGACAGAAGACCTTATAGAACTTGAGAACATGGAACAGTAATGTGTTTCTGAGTGGTTTAAAAGAAAAAACAAGGATTATGAAGGCATGATTTATGGCCTAAAATGGAACAATAAAAATAGGCAAAATAGAAAAGCTTGAATTTACAATGGTCTTAGCAAAAGAACAAAAGAGAGAACGATAGATTAGGAATATAAATAACAGAAGCCAAGGAGAGCCTGGAAAAAGGAAAGAAACTAAATTCTGCAAAATTATATTGACCATGTTGGACCTTAAGGAAGATGTGTGGGAAGACCCCTCCACCCTTCTTTGAAGAAGTAAGGGACCAGGAGCATGGAGCACTACGTATGATGTCAGTTTGGGATTTTTTTTTTGGTTTGGTTTGTGGAACCTTTCTTATTTCTTCTTTATTAAAAAATTCATCATTATAAGTACTGGCTGTTTGCTAGGGAGAGAAAGGAAGGGTACAGTGGAAAATGTAGGTGATAAAAACCAAAATATATCAATAAGATAATTTTTTAAGTGGGCCAGTCTTCTTGTGACAGAGAGGGATAACTAATGGCTACATGAGGGTTCAATTAGTATCCACGCAATGTCAAAAGAACACCAGCAAGGCTCTCATTCAATTATTGGAGTTCCTCTAGGGAGGATTTATAAGTGGACATGGAGAAGAGTTGTGTTAGGTCCTTCTGAGTTGAGTACCCACATCACTGAGATAACAGGTCCATTGAGGTGCCAAGAAAAGTAACTATTCAGCTAAGTAAGATGCATAAACCTTATTTGAGGAATAGTTAAAGGAGTACAGCTTTTATACTTTTGTTGTTGTTCTGGTTTTATTAAGCATACAATATAACTCCAAAGTCATTTTTTGCCTAACTTTAATTATAAATTAAGTATTAAGTATTGGATAAATTTAATACAGAAAATGATTGACAACCATTAATTGAGTACATACTAAGTTCCAGGAACTGTGGAGAACACAAAAAGAGACAAAAGACAGTCCTTGCCCTCAAAGAGCTGAAGAAAATTGATTTTAATACTATAGCATTTGATTATTAATATCAAGTTGTAATATTCTCTTCTCTGTCAAAAGCCTATCACTTAACAATAATTTTAAAGAGAAGTCTCTCCTTAGTTCTAGGAACATCATTGAATTCTTGCTCTTCTAGCACCTGCCCTTTAAGGAGGTTGGGATGCCTCCCACCCAACAGGGAACCTAAGTTCTCTTTATAAGTAGGACTGGGCTTGAGTTTGATCCCTCCCTAGGTAGCATGAGTTTCTGTATTTGTTCCCTTCATTAAGATTTGGGGTGCCTTAGATCTTGAAGTGGAAACCTAAGCAGAATGAAGTTCAGATGGTCAGAGGCTGCTTGAAGGTTCATGGCCAGGCCATGTTCTCAGCCAACTTTTCTGCCTTAATGATGTGATCATTGAAAGGGACTGAGAGCTCTTAGCCCACCTTCTCATGAAGTGTCCACCAATTAGAGTTGCCTTTTTCTGTTCAAGGAAGGACCCAATGAACATGCTGCCAGGAAGATAAGGGGACATTTAAGATGATCCAAGACCTCTTAACTTGATCTTTGATCACTGAAAGAGATCACTGACTATCAACTTATTGATTATTGCTAGCCTAGTTAATAAATTAACTTTTCATACTTGGAACTTTATTTCTCAGAATCTTATTTGTTACTGACCTTACAACCTAATAAGGAAGAGAATATACCTCTGCCACAAATGACATGTAGGCATACAGACAAATCTTTTTGCAGTTGCAATAAGAATTATAATTTCTATAAATATTTAGAAAAACTCCGTTTTTCATTCTATTTTGCTGGCATTAACTACAATATGATGTTGCTCAGTCAACTTAGATTTCAGTGTTTTATATTGTTGGGGTAAACATAGAGCAAATTTCTAACATTTTATTCATAAGGATATTATTCAGGTAGCGATTTTTTAACATCTAAGTCAGTTTTGTGTTAATTATTCAAAAAGAAAGTATTCTACAATGATTTATAATAAATATATTTTAAAAGAAATATACCTTTCCTAAATAAAAGTTGCTGTCCCGTCAATAAGGCAATTTTGTGCTCTTCTCCCTTAACCTCCTGCAAATATATAGACACAGTTTCTTTCATGCTCCCCTCCATTTCCTTGAAATACTACTGAATTATTATTTGGAGGGAAGAAAAAAGAAAGGGAAATGGTGAGATGAGAAATAAGGGGAGAGGAGAGATGGAAAGAGGGCAGAAGAGGAGAGAGGGAAGTGAAAACAGCTACAAGTTATAATAACTATCTAGGAGATTAAAAACTTACTGGTAGGACTCCAGGCTGTTGAAAATGCACAGTATATTTCCCACATCTCCCATTCATCTTCAGGTTCTATATATCTCAAAAGCAACTACAGTATTGACTATTTTTTCAATGAAATTTATAGTTTAGATTTGGGTAGGACTCGATTCTGTTGAGTATAGATTGATGACAACGCATCAGGTGTGGACAAAATTATTTCATTAAAGTAGAGTAATGTCACTCTTGCCCTGTGTTCTGGTTTTACTTGTTCAAACCACAAAAGATAAAATATATTTCTCCTCCCTATTCCAAGTGAAAAACAGCTCTGAAATATGCCTCACTAGTGACCCCAGACTCCAATTGTAAATAAAGATGTTATATGGAAGATAGAGTTAATTATATTATTTTGTCAAAGTTTTCAATAAAACAACAATGAAATGGTAATATTATAATAACAACTTTCACAATACCAGTCTTAAAGTATATGTTTGGGAATTATAAAAAGGACCAAAACAGATTTATAGAGTCAAAACAAAAATCTGTATAATATTAAGGGAAAATAGGGTTTATTATCCTAACACAGGTATTCTTAAACTTTCTTGTATCTTATATTTTTTGTGCCAACTCTTTTGATGAAGTCTTTTGGAAATAAGAATTTTATATAGGATTATAAATTGAATTACAATTATAATTTAAATTATACATTGAAATATAATTATTAAAATAGTTATTAAAATAAGTTCTTAGACCTCAGGTAAAAAACCTCAGCTCTAAAGCTACTATAAAAAGATTAACATTTTCTCACCAAAACGATTAATAGACATTTTCAGAGGAAATGATGAATAAATGAAAAAAAAATAGGAAGAACACTTCATCAAGCAATAAAAAATAGCAGATAAATGACACTGGATTTGTCTTATGTAACAAAATTTAGTTTTCCTCTGAGTGAAATTTATGAAACCAATAAGATCCAAGACTGAGATGAAAACCTCCCCCCACGGGTGATATCCTCATAAGCTCAGCCAACAATATGTCCATAAAGAAGCACTGAACAAATGGCCAAGTCAAGTAGGTTTAATTATGTGAATGTACAGGATATTGATGGCAATTGAGAAATGTAAATAAAGAGTAGAAATTATGTGAGCCATGACTATAGGCAGGCTGAAATATGTGCCAAATATCTAGCAAAATATAAATTGGTAGCTAAAATTATATAAGATGTGTGCTATATTTTATTGGCTGGGGGATGAGAAATCCTCATTACCAATAGACTTCAAAATATCAATGAGAACTGAACTAACAACAGAACTGGAGCAATATTAATTAAGACTTATGCCTGTGTGGGGCAGCTGGGTAGCTTAGTGGATTGAGAGCCAGGCCTAGAGACGGGAGGTCCTAGGTTCAAATCCGGCCTCAGACACTTCCCAGCTGTGTGACCCTGGGCAAGTCACTTGACCCCCATTGCCTACCCTTACCACTCTTCCACCTATAAGTCAATACACAGAAGTTAAGGGTTTAAAATAAAAAAAAAAAACAAACAAACAAACAAAAAAAAAGACTTATGCCTGTGTGAGTGACATCAAAAAAGATGAAAGGAATGGGACTGATAATAATGAAAATAATGACTGACACATATGTGGCTTTAAAGTTTGCAAAATGCTTGTAAATATTTGGAGGTGAAAGACCAAGGCAGAGTTTATCTTTCTTCAGTTGAAGATATTGTCACAAACTAGAATGGTGACCACCCTTACCTAAACATAACTTTGATATGTAATAATTTAGGAACCAAGGTTTTTTATAGGGGCCAAATACTTATAATACCCAAATTGTGTAGACTGAAAGATTTCAAAATATAGAAACCCAGAAGAGGAGATGAGTTGTGTGGCAACAGAATAGAATATACCTCCTCTCTGTCACCCACCTGCTAGCAGTTATTAGAACAAGGATACTCTCTACATCCTAGTATTTTCACCCAACTTCAAAGATTAGTGGTTTATTCCATTGGTGAAATAGTTCATAGAATTTGTCTTTTTTTTTCAGGCATGTATAACACTTTGTGACCCCATTTGAGGTTTCTGTGGCAAAGATTCTGGAGCGGTTTGCAATTTCCTTCATTTGCCAGATGAAGAACTAAGGCAAATGAGGTTAAATAACTTTCCTAAGTTGATACAGCTAGAAAACATCTGAGCTAGTAAACTCAAGATGAATCTTCCTGATTCCAAACCCAGTGCCTGTCTACTGTGTCACCTAACTACCATAGTTCATAAAATATTAAACATGAAAAAACTAAAGAACATTGAGGTTCTATTTCATGTCAGTCAAATTGCCAAAGGTAACAAAAGAAGAAAACAGAAATTATTGAAATGATTATGAGAGAAGGGCAGGAATGTGCTGGAACCAGCTCATACCAGCTCGAAAGAACCAATTGTTTAGTTTTCAGTTTGAGTACAGATAGATCATAAATAAATGTTACAAATCAGGGCTTGATTGATGGTTTTATTGATTATCGAGACTGAAGAAAGTAAAGTACAAAATTTTAATACAGATTAATTTTTAAAATGTTTTCAGACACATGTAAAACCCAGTGGAATTATGTGTTGGCTGTGGAGGGGGAAGAAAGGAGAGGAAGAACACGAATAATGTAACCATGGAAATTTTTTCTTAATTCATCTTAATTCATCAATAAAAAATAAAATAAAAAATAAAATAAAATGTTTTCAGAGAGGAGGCTGTTAAACATTTACCATCATACGCCTGGATAAAACAGAAATTCATTGTTGATGGAGTTGTGAAATAATTCAACCATTTTGGAAAACAATTTGGAATGATACTCAAAAAGTATATATATATATATATATATATATATATATGTATGTATGTATGTATGTATGTGTGT
>NW_025350587.1:0-7943 GCF_016433145.1 Gracilinanus agilis
ATATATATATATATATATATATATATATATATATTAAAAGGATATGTGTCTAGACATCAAAAGGAAATAGACCATAGGATTTTGTTACGAGAAATGAATTAATGTGTCTATTGTGCATGTAATTCCATTTTGTTAAATGAAGCAAGCCTATTGGTCTATATTGATGTTCGTTTTCTTAGACTGGTTATGCCTCTTTGCTTTCTTTTTATTTATCAAGGCTATTACATTGAGGTCAAAGTAAATAGTCTTGAAAATCTCCAGAGGATCAATTTCCTTAAAATTAAACTCTCAAATCTAACCTGCCCTTAAGTGTTATAATCTGAATCAAGTGGATTTTGTAATGAAAAGTATAGCATGTTCAAATAATTAGCACAATATCTAGAAAAAAATCAAACATGATTTGATTACAGACAAATAATCCATCATATTAAAGTATTAGATTTTCATTTTAATAATGTTGGCAAAACTGTCAAAGTATTTTGAAAAACAAAAAATAGTTATGTTCCCATAAAAATCAACCCACATGATTTTAACATTTTGTATCAAGAGAGTGAATTTATCCAAATGCATTTCTATGTTCATAATCTGTAGAACTATAATGTAGAATTTTTTAAAAATGAGGTACTGTCCTTAGTTATTGAAAATTATTCAGTATCTGGCAAATATCTGCTACTTTCCCTAATGGATCTACGTTCCTCCCTCCCCCATTCATTTAGATGATGTGAGTAAACAACAAGAGATCAATTTTTTCATGACCCCCATTTTTCTCAAATGCAGACAGAGTCACAATTTAATGGACATCAGTTTTACTAAAGTCAGTGAACTGAAAGTATCAAAAGAATGGTTATTTGAAGTATTCATTACATAGAGAGATTTAATCCCCATGTAAAATGAATACTATAAATTCTTCTAACTTCAATGAGAGAAAAATTAATCTCAATTAAAGGATAATTGAATGATGTTTAAGACTAGGAGAAACCTAAGAGATAATTTAGTTAATTAGTGAGAAAATGAAGATCATAGAGGTTAAGTGACTTTCCAAAGGTCAAATAGGTATGAAGTGACAATGTTGGAGTTTTAACCTTATATCTGATGATGAATTTTTGTGGTTCTCCTTTTTATTTTATTATATTATAATTTGTAACTTATTTGTATGTATATATCAGATTCCCCCTTCCATTTAGGTTATTATCTCTCTGAAGGGAAATATTATCTATAATCTGTGCCTTCTATGAATATACCACAGTAACTTAAATACTTACAGGCACATAATGAATTATTATTTGTTGTATTGATCATAGGAGAATTTCCTATTTTATAATAGTAGAATTCAGAGGATACTAAATGATTATGTTATGCATCCTTTTGAATTCTTACCATTCCAAACATCTGCAGATTTTCCTACTCATTTTGACAATAATTTATATTTGAATATAATTTATTACTAATTCTTGCCCATGGGAAATATCTTTGCAGTACAATGATTTCCCCCCAAGTGAAGTTAAAATAACTTCACTTCCTCCTGTCAGTCTGAATTCTGAATGTGTTTCTGGATCCAAGTATTGTATGTGCTTGCATTGAAATGTGACATTTCTACTTGCCTTTATGAGTATTGCTTTAATTAGTTCTGTTTCCATGGGACCCTAAGTATACTGAAATGTGGCTAACATGAAAGGCAATCTTTATAGAAGAAATGCAGTAATTTTGCAGATTTTTGTATTCCCCCCACTAATAAAACCCATTTTGCTTAACAGTCATTATATTGAATATTTTCCTATATCACTGCTAGGATTTTGCTTTTTCTTACTGTAGAAAGAAACCCCATCCTAAAGAAATATTTCTCATATGATCTTAGTGTACTCTGCTCACACTACAGATTTGTTCTCTATGGCAATTAAGCATACTGATAAGATGCCTGAAAATCTTAGTTGTTGTTGTTGTTCAGCCATAAGAATAAGTTTGCTTGCTTCATAGTAATGGAATGCCATGGGAAATAAATTTCCTAAAGAGAGTGAGAAATTATGAGATTTTAAAATGTTAGAGAAAATATTCTAAATATAGGGGAGTTGATCTTTGACCAGCTCCCCAGTTTAGAAATTGAGATTGGAATCTCTAGGTGTTATGTATCTGTATCCTGATCTGTTTATTGGTTATAAACAATTTTATCACCTGAATCAGAAGGGACAATCCAGGTTGTTAATGGAAGATGAGCAAATTACTTTTGAGGCAGTTTCCGAGTTCCAGAGTTAGAAATCAGTGGAATTAGAACCTATTTCCTGAGTGAGTTGAGAAAGAGATGTCTGTAGAGAACGGTTTCATTTGGGGAGGATGAAGAGAAGATGATAAAGGGGGAAGGGAAAATGAGAAACAATCAGCCACATTACAATGAAGCAAAGCTTCGAAATGAGTAGGAAATACTGTATCCAAAAGGGATTACAGACATGCACTATAGAACACAGATACATAGTTAGTTGCTTGAAAGAGGAAGGAACTTCAAGGGGTAGGGTATGAAGCAGCAATGAAGGTACCTAACAATGGAGGTGAGAGAATTAGTTAGCCCTGGCAAATGAGAGGTGAGACATAAGTACGAGGAAAGAAAGGACTCCTAGGTTTTGAGGTTATAGAATTGTGTTCCCTCTATACATTTACAACCCATTTGTCTTTGAGTATAATCTTAACTATTTCTGTCCTCAGTTTCCTTGTCTATAAAATATGGGAGTTGAACCAGAGAGGATGTCTTAAAAATGTGGATGAAAATTAGGACCAAGAATCATCATCTAAAGGACATGTGATTTGAGCAGTCTTTAAGCATTTCAGGTAAGCTAAGAAGCAAAGTGAGAAAGCATACTTAAATGGATAGTCCAGGGTGACACAGCTAGTAAATATCTGAGCTTTAGTTTGAACTCAGGTCTTCCTGATTCCAAGTCTGTCACTCTATCTATAAGACCACCTGGCTGCCCAATTATTTATATTATGGAAAGGTTAAAAAATGACCTTCTTATAATGAGATAATAGTCAATTATGAAATTTTATGAAAATGACCTTATAAATTTTTATAATCCAATAGACTAAAAGATAAAGAATTGGAACTTGTTTGGAATGGGAAACTATATTTAATGACTTCTAAGGTCTTTTAAGAGGCTCTAATTATTTGAAAAAGAAGAATAATTTTTTATTCCATGACTAATACCAACTATTAGGACCTTAGAAATGTCACTTAAAATCGATAGGCTCTAGTTTTCTCATATGTAAAATGGAAACAATAATTCTTCTCCCTATATTTTAAAGTTCTTGAAAAGATCCAATATGAAAATGTATTTGAAATCTATAGATTACTGTCCAAATGAAAAAACATATTTTATTTTATTTTCATTTTTATGTATATAGAATGTCTATAGGATTTTTCTGACCTACCCCCATAGAAACTATCAAAATAGGAAATTAGATCATTATACTATAATTGATTACACTAAGATCTGTCCCTAAGCCACACCAGACCTCTTCTGTTTAATTTTATATAAGCCATCTGTATGATATTAACAAGTGTAATGTTGTTCAGATTAAGTTCATCACTTTTTGTTTACACAATCCATATTTTCATGCTTTTTCAAGATCAGAAACACATTCGTCTATTTCTACACTTATCTTAGGAGGTAAGTTCATTGAATCCTAGAGCCCTGAAATTCAGATGATGTTTTGTTTTGTTTTTTCAATTTTTGATGGAAAGGTTTTTTAAAAAAAATAATATTTGACTTACACTCTATTTTACAGATTTTTTTATTGGTGATGATATAAATAAAAGTATAGTTGAATAATTCTCCCAGAGATGTGCTAAAGCAAATGGCTTGAGTGATCATTGTTAAATTTTCAGTATGATCATTTACATCTCAGCAATCAGTTATCTACAGGTATTAATAATGTAGATCAAACTTCAAAGTGTATATTCCCTTCTATTCAGCTCAGTTCTTAAATATTTATAATACAACCCTGAATTCTCCCTTCTTTGTCATTTTCTAACTGAACATTTTTCACCAAGTAGATTCTTTTTAATTTTTTTAACCAAAGCATAGCCAAAAATAATTATGGCCACTTCTTCAAACCTTTGCTTCTTTCCTCTTGACCCTCAGTGTATTCCTTATATTCACAGTTACCATAGATTTACCTCCTAATTTACTGATAAAATTGAGGCCAACAGATATGAATGCCTTCAATTTCCCTCATCAAATTTCAAATACTCAACAAGTCTATATGCAATTCTATTTCTGCTTCCCAATTCATATTTTCCAGAACTTTTCTCCTGTAGTCATCCCACCCTATCATAATTGGATCCTTCCCTCATCCGACAAATATGTTAAATTACTCCAATCATAAAAAATCCTTTCATTAACCTTTCTATACTCATTTTGATATAATCACCACTCTTTCTACTGATTAAATTCTAAAATTTATGGGGAAAAAGATTAATATTCAAGGCCTCTATTTGGTTACCATTTTCTGTTATTACTTCAAATAACATTTTACTCATCCAACAAAAACTGCCCTCCCTAATTTTTTTGGCCTCTTCAGTATTATTCACCTTTTGCCCTGCTAACCATTCACCTCAGTTTTCTCTTTCTTGACATTCTTTCCACTTGTTCCTTCAAACCCATTATTATCTTTTCATTTTCTTATCTCTATAACTATAAATTGATGGGAATAATCAAGGAATAGAATCAGAAAAAAATATTTATTGAATAAATCAGTTGGGGACAGAATTTTGTGATATAAGAGGCAGTGTCAACAGTCCCAGATATTACATCAATAACAAGAGTAATGAGGGCTGTATTTATCCACTTATAAATCATCAATATTCCCCTTAAAATTCATGCCTTCCTTCTGAGATTATGATTTATTCTTCCTGTACATAACTTATTTGTACATAGTTTTTTTAACAGTTATCTTCCCCATTAGAGTGTGAGGTCTTTCAGGGAAAAGATTGTTTTAACCTTTGTTTATATTCTCAGTTCTTAGGAGAGAATCTGGAACCTAGACTAAAAGATATTAAATACTTATTGACTTGATTTACTGTTAACTTTTTTTTATAATTTTAATTTTTTTTAATTTTTTAAACCCTTAACTTCTGTGTATTGACTTATAGGTGGAAGAGTGGTAAGGGTAGGCAATGGGGGTCAAGTGACTTGCCCAGGGTCACACAGCTGGGAAGTGTCTGAGGCCGGATCTGAACCTAGGACCTCCCGTCTCTAGGCCCGGCTCTCAATCCACTGAGCTACCCAGCTGCCCCCTTTACTGTTAACTTTTGATATTATAATTTCAGTAGAGTAGTGTAGTTAAAAGCTAGATTATAAAATAATAAAGAAGCCAAGCTGTGTAGACTATCTTCTTTGGAGTTAGCAATAAAAGGGAACAGAGATATAAGATAATTGTTTAGGTGAGATAGCGATATTAAAGAAAGACTATATTATTTGAAAGGAGTTAGTAGATACAAAAACATTTTGAGGAGTTTGGGCAGAAACTAATAGGATAAGCTTACAAAACATAGACATTTACTGAATCAAAAATAGCATCACAAGAGTTAGCCTTAGAAAGAAGACTCATCTTCTCACCTCCATGAAAGAAGGAGGATATGAGAGAATGCATTTGGTGGCATTGAGGTTTGAAGGAGCAAGATAAGGGGACGGGGGGGGGGGTGGGGGGAGTTATAATAGACAACTTCAGTATTCTGAGCCATTTTGTACCTAAGGTTATCTACGGAAATTTGTTGTGTGTAGAGTTGGAGTCCGGAACTTCAGAAGAAAGGAGAAAGTTTGAGATATAATAATGAAGTGTATGATAAGGAGTCTTTCAGAGATGATTACAAGGATCACTCTGCAACAGTATAGGACTGATTAAGATTATACCACATTAATGTGTAGTGTTCTGAATCACAATGATTTTTATTTCTTTTAAAAAGGTTCATTGATTCAGGAATAGGAAAAATAAAGTTTATGGCAAGGGTCAACAAGGCTGAAGATGTGAATGATGTAAGGGCAAGAGATAGATTGAGGCAAAAGTGGAAGCTAGTGCCTTCTTGAACTGATTGAGAATGGGTTATGACAATGAAAAGGAAGTGAGGCTTTAACAAGGATAATGGAGTGGAAGAAAAGGGGTAGATCACATTATCAGGTTAAATGGAGGGCAAAAATCTGTTAAAAAAAAGAACAACATGAAGGATTGAAGGACACAAAACTAGTGTCAGAAGTTAATTTCAGAGTTTGAAATCATAGAAGAGAAAGAGTTTTAGCTGATGGTGAGGCCATTTCCTGATCCTTTTGCTTTTAGTATCTACAGTTAAATGTCCATTGTCCCACTATAATTATAACTCATCATTCATTTGTTTCCTGGGATAGAGTTAAAACAGATGTGAGGCAAACTGGCTAATATTGCTGCTAGATAGTTTGTCATCTATGTACGCTCTTTCCATATCCCTTTTGCTCCCCATTTAAACCTATTCCTTTTGGGGGTATTCTGGAGTGCAAAGGACAAACTAGATATGTTTTGCTCTGATAATGTAATGTAAGTTCATTTCTGCAACTATAGTTGTTTTTGTAGCCTATTGAATCAAACATAGCTTTATCAGTGAAATAAGTAATAATCTGTAATTAGTTAATGATGGATAAATGCAAGACAATCCCAATAAGGCATTGTATGTCTTTGAAACATGAAGGGTATATAGAAATTATCATGATTGGTATAAAGTCCTTTACTTTTTAATAGACTAACTCTTTAAAAAATGTTGTTTATTTTACTATATGAAAATGAATTTTCAAAAAGGAAATTCACTTTTTGAAGTATAGGTAAGACTGGAAAAAGGATATTTCTTTATCCATCCCTTGTTTTCATAATTTCACAGGCTGCACTATTCACTTATCTCCAATTTTTTTCTATGCCATAGAAACTGCTTCAACCAGGAAGCTCATTTTACCCCTGTACATTTTCTCCCACCAGAAGTAGTCTCTTCTCATGAGGCATTTTCTAATTGGCCAATCCCTGAAAACTTCCAATTCAAGGAGAAGGCCTAAACTAAACATTGTTCCTTTATCTCCATATACAAAAGGATTTAACCCCTGGAAGATGCCTCTTACCCCACTTCCCCCAGCTAACACACCCTCCCCTTTCTCAGTTCTTTTTTATTAGAATGGTTCTAAAGTCTAATTATTTTAAAATAGGAATTTATATGCATCTAGCGTTATTTGTTCATGTCTCCATTTTCAAGTCTTTTAAGTACATTTTCATTTTCATTTTTTTAAAATCAATGCCTTTTTCAATTTTTCTAATCCAGAAATTTGAAATTTGATATCCAGGTTACTACTGTATCAATTGTAGACCTTACTTGTCCCTTTCCCCCCAAAACTGCAACGAAGTATCCCTTTCTCTGGTTTTATGAAATCTCTTTAATTTATTGTTATTTTTATTAAGATTACACAAAGTAATAGAATGAATTTTTTTCTTGAAGGAAAAGGTAAATAACAACTCTTTAATTTTTCTCTCATTTTGTTTTTACTTCTACTCACTTTTAGTAATTATATCCCTTTTTTTATCCTTCACATCCAGAAAGCGTTTGTTAATGGCTTTATTAATGACTTATCTTGGTCACTAATTTGCCTCAACCATATAGGGTTTAATAATGCCAGTTTCTTTATCAAAACAATATAATTTTATATTTTATTTCATGCTTGTCTATACACATATGTTTTTCATGTTTTGAACTTGTTTATAAATATGCTCACACATTCCAAATAATGTGAGAAAATGAAAATGTTAAATATTACATTTAAATATAATATATGTATATGTGTACATATATGCAAATCTATGTCTATGTCATGGTGGACTGCATTGTGTGCTGGAAGGGGACCTGAGTTCTACCTTATCTACAAAGGATGGTATATATATATATATATATA
>NW_025350588.1:0-5390 GCF_016433145.1 Gracilinanus agilis
GGTCTGCCCCTCTGCCCGAGGCTCCTTCAGCAGTCTTTGGGGCTGCTTCCACTGCAGTGCTGGGTCTGCACAGGGTCCTCACTGGAGGTCCAAGCCTGGGCTGGGGAGCATTATTCAAGCCTAGGGCACTGCCTTTGCCTGCGCAGATGCTCTTAGGGCACTGCCTTCACCCCTGATGAAGGTAGTGGAAGTCCTTGGGCTGGAGATCTTTATTCGCACCTGAGGTGATGCCTTCAGCGCTTGGGAAAGGCCTTTGTCCCGGCCTGAGGCGGTGCCTTCACCCCATGTGGACGCTTGGGGAAAGTTTGTGCCCCGCCCCCAGCCACTTGGGGTCCCTCTTCTTGCAGCACACAGGTACAAGCCCCGGGGCTGCCAGTGCTTATCTGGTTGCCCCAGGCCTGTTTTCCCACTTGTGCATTGGGTTGGCATTGTGCAAGGTGTGTGGTGTTGTGGGTGGGGGTGGGGCTTCTTCCTCTCGAGTTTTAGTGAGAGCTGTTTCACCCCTTTATAGCGTGGAAATGCCCCGATTTTGCGTACCTTCAATGCTGCGCCCTGTTGTGGGGTTCCTTCGTTCCTCTGGACTCGTTTTTATTTCCCCTTGAGGGGTCCTGTGTGGTTCGGTCAGGAGAGATCGAGCAGCTGCTCCTTACAATGCCACCATCTTAACCACTTGCTCTTTATTGCTTATTTTGATCCTCTCAATTTTAATCAGATAAAAATAATGTTTTGAGAGCTTAAGTAATTTAACTAATTAATACATCTAGGAAATAATGAAGAAAGGGCCAAAGCTACTACCTCTGAGTCTGTTGCTCTTTCAAATACACCCTGTAACTTCTATACTAAGAATCCTTTCCCCCAAAAAATAAAACCCTATAAATCCATGTCTTTTAAGATAACTATCCGATAAATCATGCCTAATTTAGTGTTAAAAGTAAACAAGGCAAATAAGATTTGTTCTTTTCATACACAGGAAGTGTTCTATAGGAACAAATATATTGTCTAAGGTGACAAGTAGATTTTAACTGTTTTGCAAAATCAATCACTGTTTGGGATACTAACAATGATCATTCAATTAGGAGAAAATTGGTTGCCAGTGTGTGGGATGGTGCTGGGGAATGTCCCTTTGGTGAACAAATAAACTGCTGTCTTCTACTTTGGCTTCAGAGCTCTGTATTTGTGAACTTCTTTCAGTGGTGAGACCTACTGTCTATGACATGATCCCACACACGTAGATGAAGAATCTCTTTAAATTTCTTTAATTTATTAAATCCTGTTAAATCTCCTAAAAAAATGTTTTCTCCTAATAATCTTCTCGTGGTCCAGGAAAATACAAGAAGGGATGGCATAATCAGCAGTAATGGGATAAAGAATTGTCCTTTTACTGCTGCAAATTGTAGATAAGCAGAAGAGAGGGAAACAAGCTTTTGGCAGTCACAGGGAACAGTTAGGTATCTGTGATTCTATATTTTCATTCTTCCTTCTTTCTTTCCTCAAATTACCTCTAACCTGAGAATTTGTCTCTCCTCTCTCTTGCTCATTTTCTTTATGGTTTTCTTCCTTCTTATCCAGATTTCTTCCCAAACTATGATGATGATGATAACTGTAAAAATACTGATGACTTGTATTTATGTTGTGATTTCAGATTTTCAGTGTGCTGCACACACATCTCGTATAATTTCAAAACAATGCATGGGAAGTAGTTGTTATAACTATCTTAATTTACAGTTAAAAAAAGTTGAGAGATATTAATTACTTGTCCAAGGTGACACATCTAGGAGGTATCTAAGGCAAGATTGAAACTTAAGTCTTCCTTCTAATACTCTAACTATTTTATCACCTAAGAGTTTCCTATGATAATGATTCACTTTTAGCGTTTGCCTTTTAGTTTCAAAAGTATTTTCTTCATTTTGACTTATAAATTATATAGTACTGAGTTTAGAAATGAGGAAATGAACTCTGAATGCAGATTTAAAAATAATTTATTTTGATTATTTTTTTTCTTTTGCAACATGGGTTATATGGAAATATCATCTGCTGGACTTCACCTACATAACTGATATCAGACTGCTTACTTTCTCAAGGGCATGAGAGAATTGGAGGAAGGGAGATAATTTAGAACTCATTTTTAAAAATATTGTTGAAATTATTTACATGTAATTGGGAAATATTTAATGAATAAAAACAACTTTAAAGAAAAGAAATGAGGAAACTTAGCGTTAGAAAGGTATCTTTACCTTCAGTCACAAAAGGTGAGTAAAAGAAAAACCAGGACTCAAACTGTTTTTCCTAGTCCAGTGTTCTTTTTTTTTTTTTTTAAACAATGTTGTGCTTTTCTTCTGCTCAAACCTCCTAGGCTATATAAAAGCCTATAATGGCTAACACAGAAACACCTCTTAATAAATTTTAGGAGGTATTTGTATGCTTTTTTTTGTTTGGTTTTGGTATCTCAAAAATATCCACAGGGAAAGACAACTTCATAGCATTGATTTACACTTTTGAGATTAGGTATAAGACAGCAAAATTAGCTTCTGAGAATACAAAGTAAATTCTTTGAGGGGAGGAACTGAATTATCTTTATCTTTGTATTCTCATTATTTGGTATAGTACTTTATGCATAGTAGAAACTAAATAAACATTTGTTTCACTTAATTATACTTGCTATGTTTTCATATATATAATTGTAGGAATTCATGTTTGGGTAATCTTTCTGTCTCTCTATTGATATTTAGATCTATATATGTCTACATTTATCTATATATCTATGTATATATACAAAGGTGCCTACATTATTGGGTGGGGTAGCTAAAGGGAATTCTTTTGATCTCTTGGGAGAGGCATGCCTATTAATAGAGTCTAATAACTATGGGTTAAATATGGGAGACCCAAATGAAAATGAATCCATTTATTAACATATTAAGGAATCTGCTCTCTTTGATAAAATTTCACATTCATCTGATACAAATTTGTTTTTTATAAACTTTTATGCACTTAAAAGACAGTCAAGCAGCTGCATTCTGCAGCAATTTAGCATAGAAAAGTAAAGCATTTTACAGGAGAGGGTGGGGTGGAAAGTGAAAATTCAGTCAAAAACAACTGACAGCATTTATTATCCAAATTAAAAAAAAAAACAACATGCTCTGTTTAAAAGCAGGAGACAAAGGGGAGAATCCAAATTCTGGAAGCAGGCCTTTTAGATAAAACTGCAAGGTCATTTATCTAGTGATAGCTAGTGGAGGAAACCTCTATTTTATGATTTTATTCACAAGTTTTGGGAACTTTGTAATATTAGCTTGCAAGGAGGTTGTGGGATTTCTACACTGTAAATCAAATAAACTATCATGAAGTGGCTGTAGTTTCTATATTCCCTGTAGAGTACTGGTTCTGAAAGTCACTTCCCAGGAGCATTAGCTGTCATTTCACTCACAGGTGAGGAGCATGCAGATGAAGCAAAGAGATATATACTGAGAAACTCTCCCCATTCCTTAGCAGATTGTAACAGGCTAAGGAGCTGTCCGCTCTACTTTCAGAAAAGTCTCTTATACACACATGGCCATACATATTTAGCAATTCTTCACTGATAGCCTTAACACATTCACTATTGTCTAGAATGAATAATCATTTCAACTTTCTGGTGATATCATCCCCTTTACTTAATTAAGCACACTTTTTGGAGAGATTCTCAAATAGAAATTATATATATATATATATGAGAAAAATATATATATATATATATATTTTTTTCTCCTATAACATCTGTAAGGAAGGCAGGTTTAAATTTCTTTCCATCAAAGCCATCATACTTTATTTTTCCCAAATAAGGCTTTTTTATTTTGTCTGGTGTGAATTCCCAGAAACCTTGAATATAGCCCCATTCAAATTTAAGTAAATAGATAAAAAAACACACATATTTATGGCCAACCATAAGGGGATTTTGGATTGGCCGCCAATTGGTATTAACTACCCTCTCCCATCACTTGCACTGGCAGGTACATATGAACTGAAGTACTGATTTTGTAAACTTTATGGGAAGCTTTTTTCATGATAACAGGCTGATCTTGGAGCCACTAAACTGCTCACAGATGTAACATGGAACATTAATAAAGGCTTGTGTTAGTCTGGATCTGATTTACCTGCTGTTCCCTCTCCTCTCCTCCCCCCAGACCCCCCAAAAGCATCCAAACATCA
Organism: Gracilinanus agilis; assembly: GCF_016433145.1. Lineage (NCBI taxonomy): Eukaryota > Metazoa > Chordata > Mammalia > Didelphimorphia > Didelphidae > Gracilinanus > Gracilinanus agilis. Next base: position 4,186 of record NW_025350588.1, read on the forward strand.
GTGTGGCACTTTTGCCATTGATTGCCTTGACCAAACATGGTGGTTATATGTACATAAGTTCACCTGTGTGATTCAATGGGATAAATGATATCCTGATTTTTACTGTAACATTTTCAGGAGATTCATTGCCAGGTTTGAACATAATCTATTTGTGAAAAAACATCAGACCAGCAAGACCATGTAGGCAAAATAATATGAATAATATCATATATCTGTGCAGAATTTTACTTTTTTTTTTACAAAGTATTCACATGCATTCCAATTTAATTCTTATAACTCTTTGAGGTTGAAACAGTAAGAACGGTTGTCTCCATTTTACACTTAGTTAAAATCCCAAGTCAGAGAATGTTCCCTGACCTGGCCTCAGATCTTAGAGCTAATAAATTGTGGAACCTCTAATTGAGCCCAGATTTCTTAACTTCCATCTTGGTGATCTGTTCACTATAACATAGTGTCTGTTCATCTGAATGTGTGCCTAAATTTGTTACCTGCTTCTACCTGTAACTCAATAATCAAGTACGTTTCCATAAGACTATTGTCATTGGAAGAGACTGATGACTCAACTGTTCCATGCCTGTGTGAAGGGTGGAATAGGTAAGAGTTTTGGAGAAAAGAGATTCTACATTTTCTAGCTCCCAAATTTGAGAGAGGAGACACTCAATGCCAAATTGTCTTCAGAGATTGATCTTGGGAAATAGAAAGACTGAGAACTTGACCAAATCACCTAGCTTTTCTGTTTCATTCTTTCATCCAAAAAAAGGGAATAATAAACGACTTCTATGAGTATGAGATAAAATATGTATATGTACATACAAACACATATATGTTGTTGTTTTTCATTTGTTACACTCTGGTCCAATTCTTTGTGACCCAATTTGGGGTTTTCTTGTCAAAGATATTGGGGCAGTTTACCATTTCATTCTCCAGAATCTAAGTTTTAGACATCGTTCTGATCTGCATAAGTAAAAGGCATTTTCTTATCTGAGCGCTACCTGTGAACTCACCTATCTGTATCGTCTATTAATATTGTACAAATGTGAGGTGGTAATAGAATTAAAATATTTTTCCATCTTTTATTTTCTCCCTTTTTTCTTCTCTCTAGACAGTTTTATTTTGCTGAATTGTGTATTCTCTTTTCCCACTTCCATTTCTTTTTTTCCTACCACCTCCAGAGTCATTGTTTCAGATATATATATATATATATA
>NW_025350589.1:0-3580 GCF_016433145.1 Gracilinanus agilis
TATATATGTACATATGTACATATATATGTATGTATATATATATTCTTCTCATGACCAAATTCCTCTCCTGTTTTGTCTCAAACTCTTACAATATACATATATCTGAGAGGTACATTTTCCCACTTCATTTCTAAATCATGAAATGATTTTGACCTTATTTTGGTAGATGGTAAGGTATTGGTCTATATCTAGTTTCTTCAAAATGGTTTAGTTTTCCCAACCATTTTTCCTAAATAGCTCTTGTCCAAAATCTTTCATTTTTGTATTGATTAAAAACAACATTACTATCTTCATTTAGTACCATAGATTGCTTCCTAATCTATTCCATCTATACATTATGCTATTTCTTAGTCACTATCATTTTGATGATTGTTTCTTTGCAATGTAGTTTGAAATCTGGTACTTTGAAGCTGCATTTTCCAATTTTTTAAAAAATTAATCACCTTGATATTCCTGACTTCTTTTTCCAGATGAATTTTCTTTTTTTAAAAAATTCTAGCTCTATATTTCTTGAGTAATTTGATTTTGATGGCAGTTAATATATACATTAACTTACATAAAATTGTATTTCTATTATATTTCCTCATTATAACAATGAGCAATCAGTATTTCTACTGTTCAGATCTTTATTTGTGTGCAAAGCATTTTATTATTGTGTTCACATAATTACTGGGTTTCTCTTAGAAGGTAGACACAACTATTTTATATTGTCCATAGTTATTTTACATGACTTTTCTCTATTTTTAATTCGGTTTTGCAGATAACATATTGAAACATTGATTATTTATGTGATTAGCAACTTTGTTTAAGTTCCTAATTGTTTCAACTATTTTAGATGGATTTCTAGATTTTTATAAATACTATTATTTCATCCAGATAAAAGGATAATTTTACTTACTCATTGTTCACTGTTATTCCTTCAATTATCTTATTTTTCTCTAATTGCCATACCAAGAATTTCCATTGCAATTTTGAATAATATTAGTGATAAAGGACATTGTTACTTTACCACTGATTTCATTGGGAAGGCTTCAAGTAGATCCTCATTCCAGATAACACTTGCTCTTGGTTTGAGAGAGATTTCTTATTATTTTAAGAAAAGTTCAATTGATTACTATATTTACAAATGTTTTTAATAAGAATTGATGTCGTATTTTGTTGAAGGCTTTTTTTCTAAAGCTATTGACATACCTATATTTTATTGCCATTTGTATGATTAATTATGTCAATAGATTTTTTCCAATATTGAATCAGCCAAGCATCCCTGATATAAATTCCTCCTGATCATAGCATATGATATTTACTATATATTACTATAATTTCATTGCTGGTATTTAATTTTTAATTTGTACTCCAATATTTTTTCTTTTCAAATTATTGTATTTTCCTAATTACGTGTAATATCAGAATTGTCCTGAATCATTGTATTGCTGAAAGTAGTTGTCTTTCACAACTGATCATTTTGCAATATTGCTGTTAATGTGTAGAATATTCTCCTGGTTCTGCTTATTTTGCTTTGCATCCCTTTATGTAGTCCTTTCCAGCTTTATAAGAAATCATCCTACTCATTGTTTCTTATAACACAATAGTATTTTATCATCACCATATGCCACAATTTGTTCAGCATTCCCCAACTGATGCACCTTTCCTCAATTTCCAATTTTTTGCCACCAGAAAAAAAAATTGTAATGTACTTTTGTACTCCTAGGTCCTGTCCCCTTTTAAAATAGTTTCTTTGGGATACAGACCTAGTAGTGGCATCACAGCATCAATGGATAAACAGAGTTTTTAGCCCTTTGGGTATCATTCCAAAATGCTGTCCAGAATCACTGAATTAGTTCACAATTCTACCAATAATGTATTTGTTTCCCAATTTTTCCACATCATATCAACATTTATCATTTTCTTTTACTGACATATTAGCCAATTTGATAGGTGTGAGGTCGTAAGTCAAAAATTTTTTCATTTGCATTTCTTGACTCAAGAGTGATTTAGAACGGTTTTTTCATACGAATATTGATAGCTTTAATTTCTTCTTCTGAAACCTTACTTTTTGACATCCTTTGACAATATGTAAATTGGGGAGTGATTTTCCCCCAATGGAAAACAATAAATTTGAATAGGTTCATTAGAAATTTGAGAAACTGAACCTTTATCAGAGAAATTTGATGTGTTTTTTCCTAGTTTGTTGTTTCCCTTTTAATCTTGGTTACATTGGCTTTTTTTGTACAGAACTTTTTAATTTAATTTAATCAACACTTTTCATTTTATATCTTATAGTGATTTCTACCTGTTTTTTGGTCAAAATTCTTTCCTTCTCTATAGATCTGCCAGGTAAATTATTCTATGTTCCCCTAATTTATTTATGGTATTACTTTTATGTCTAAATCATATATCCATTTTGATATTGGACTATACCTAGTTTCTGCTATACTATTTCCCAGTTTTCCTAACAGTTTTATTGAAAAGTGAGCTTTTAAAACAGAAGCTGGGGTCTTTGTCTTTACCAGACATTAGATTGTTAAGGTCATTTATGCGTATATATTGTGTATCAAATCTATTCCATTGATCCACCATTCTATTTCTTAGCCAGTGCCAGACTGTTTGCGTGATTATTGCTTTAAAATACATTTTGACATCTGCTGCTGGTAGTTCACCTTTGTTCACATTTTTCTTTCATTAATTTCCTTCATATTTTTACTCTTTGTTCTTCCATATGAATCTTATTATTTTTTCAACTATTCTAAAATAATTTTTGACAATTTGATTGTTATGGCAGAGAATAAGTAAATTAATTTAAGTAGAATTGTCATTTTTATTATTTTAGCTTGACCTGTCCATGAGAAATTAATATTTTTGAATTATTTATATCTTATTTTAATTGTGTAAAAATGTTTTGTAATTATGCTCATATAAATCCTTTATTTGTCTTGGCAAGTATAATTAAAGGTATTTTATACTGTCAAGAATTATTTTTAATGTAATTTATCACTCTATCTCTTACTGTTGGATATTCTTGGTTATATATGGTTATATATATAAATGCTGATGAATTATATGGATTTGTTTTGTATCCTGCAACTTTGCCAAAGTTATTAACTATTTCAACTAATTATTTTAATTAATTCTCTAAATATACCCTAATGTCTTCTCCAAAGAATGGTAGTTTAATTAACTAAATGTCTACTTTAATTTCTTTAACTTCTTTTTCTTCTCTTATTGTTGAAGTTAGCATTTCTAGTATGATATTAAATAATACTGGTGATAATGGTCATCCTTTTCTGATCTCTCATCTTATTGGGAATGCTTCCAAACTGTCCCATTGCAATATTATTTGATCATGGTTTTAGATAGATATTACTTTTCTTTCTAAGTAATATACCATTTAGTCTTTTGATTGCTAGTGTTTTAAATAGGAATGGGTCTTGTTATTTTGTCTAAGGCTTTTCCTGCATCTATTGAGATAATCACGTTTTCCACAATTCCACAATAAGGAAATTGGTTTGTTTCTCTATTTTTTGCTCTTTCTTGCTTAGATGTGAGCACTATCATTGTATAGTATTATATAGTATTATAAAAT
>NW_025350590.1:0-7715 GCF_016433145.1 Gracilinanus agilis
ATATATATATATATATAAAACCTATGAACCAAAAAATGAATTAATATGATGTTAATGCCCTAAACATTCCATGTAAGATAAAATACCATTAGGCATGGGCACCAACCCCTAAACTGGAATAGATTCCTTATAACTATTTGAGATGTAAGTTAATCTTAAGTATTTTTTTAAGTCTGTGCCCTCTGGCTACCTGGTTGCTAGATGAAAAGGGAAACAGGAGGTTCTATTTTAAACTTTAAAAATTTAATCCACTTTGTGAAGCTGAAAAAGACAGGCCCATATCACTCTATTGCTTTAAAGGCTACAGAGTACAGGCTTGTAGGATAGATAGTAGGAGCATGAGTGGGAGGCAGCCATGAGGTGGTAAAATAAGAACTGGCACAAAGGTCAGAAGTTCTGGGCTCAGATCCTAACTCTGATCCTAGTCGGAAAGATCATAGACAAATATATTTAGAGTTAGAATGGATTTTAAAGGTTTATCTAAAAGAAGAAGAAACTGAGGCACAGAGAAGCTAATCTTTGGCAAAATTCAAACCCAAGCCTTCCTGGTTCCAAGTTTAGTGCCCTATCTGTTTCCATCTCTTAATAGTTTGTGACCTTGAACAACCATTTAATGTCTTTAAACCTCAATTTCCTCATCTGTAAAATGGGAATAATAATTCCCAATAATAATAAAAAGTACCTAACTCACAGAGTTATTGTGAGGATCAAATGAGATAATGCATGTAAAATGCTTTGTAAATATTAAAGTGTTATTAAAAATTCCATTGTTATTAATGTTATTAGAAAAGCATTTCATATGGTGCTTATAGAGCTAGCTGGTCAGCTAGGTGGCACCATGGAAAGAACACTGAACTTGGAGTCAGGAAGACCTGAGTTCAAATTCAGACACTCAGTAGCTGTATGACCCTGAGCAAGTCATTTAAATTACATCTTCCATTGTTCTCTCATGTATAAAAGAAGGGTGGAAATAGTCCCTACCTCCCAGAATTGTTGCAAAGATCAAATGAGATAATATTTGTAAAACATTCTGCAAACTTTAAAATGTTGCTAACTATTATTCTCAAAGACCTGGTTTCAGATATTGCCTCTGATTCATGTTGTGTGACATCAGCAAAATTACTTCACTTCTCAGTACACTGGACAGCTCTCTAAGGCACTAATCCACGGGAGAGGTGCTGATTTGCTTAGTAGAGAGTTTTCTTACCAGGGAGTTCCCTCTCCCAGGGAAATCACAGGACCAGTTCCTGTCCTTATTACTGGTTTTTTTTATTTAACAGATGATAAATCATTTAACCTCTTTGGATCAATTTTCTGACCTAAAAATGAGACATTTGGGCCAGAAAAATCTTCTAGTCTCTTAAAGCTCTAAATCTGTGGCCTTGTGATCCATAATAAGTACCTTACAGGACCATTTATAAGAATATATTTATCCAAGAGGACAACCAAATAGCTCAGTGGATTAAGAGCCAGGTCTAGAGATAAGAGGTCCTGGGTTCAAATCTGGATTCAGACATTTCCTAGCTAAGTAGCCCCTGTGCAAGTCACTTAAACCCCACTGCCTTGCCCTTACTACTCTTCTGCCTTGGAACTAATACACAATATTGGCATAATGTAAAGATTTTTAAAAGAATATACTAATATGCCTTTACAAGATGCTGAAATATGTTTATGGATCTGTAATCTTTAGATCTTATGAGACTTTCATATTCTCTAGAAAGTTCATTACATTAGATCCACCAAGGAGTTGGAGGTCTTCTTTGCTTTCTCCTGATATCAAGCAGATACCAGGGAAGAACTCTGACCCTCCATTCATTCTCAACACTCTTCCTCACATGCTGCCTTGTCCCTAAGACAGGTATCCTTCCCTACCCCCTCTCCACTTTCCATGTCCCTTGTATATGTTGTTTTCTACCATTAGAGTATAAGCTCCTTGAAGACAGGGACTATCTTACTTGTATGTGTTTCCCCAGGACTCAGCATAATGTCTAGAACTTAGTAAATGCTTAATAAATGCTCTAACTAGCTGTATTTTTTCCTTCCTTCCTTCCTAGTTGTTGCTGCTGTGATCTCTCCACTTGACCAGCTCATCTTTTCTTTCTATTGTACAATTCTTCAATGGCATCTTTATTCCTGTTCTTCTGAGTTCTTTGTCGGTTATATGTTGCAGACTGTTTGCACACACATACACACACCATGGACCTTTCCATTGCTCACTGTGGGATATTCATTTTTAGCTCTCCAAAGGAACATTACTATGTTCCAGATCTTACTGCCATATAGCAATCTTTGTAAAATGTTGAGATTCAGAAAATGGGACTTTGACCTAGTAGGAAACTTTGTTACATCTGACTCTTTTTTATCTTGTTTGGGGTTTTCTTGACAAAGATACTAGAGTGGTTTACCATTTCTCTAGCTCATTTGAAAGATGAGGAAACTGAGGCAAATGGAGTTAAGTGATTTTCCCAGGGTCACGGAAGGGTTATTTGGGAAGCTTAGGGATAAGTAAAGCATCTTGTGATTTGGATTTTTCAGAAAAAAAGCCCAGCCTTTTCAACTCTAACCAAGCATAATCATCCATCTGTCCCAGTTACCTATACAGTAGGACAAGTTTATTTGGAATCCCTCCAGATACATGTTAAGTAGATATTTGACTATTTAAATATTAGAATGCATTAGACATTCTTCATCAAATTGATCTTAGCTGTGTGGATGGACAAGCCAAACTCCCTTGGGTGATCATAGATCTCTTCCAAGAGACTTTGTAGTATCTAAGGGTTTGATGAAAGGAGCACGATATCATTCACAAACAGGAGCATCTGAAGGACTTCAGCAGCTAAAGGAATTCCTTCCTTGACCTCAACTCTGTCCTTGATCTCATCCATCAAAAAGGCAAAGACTTTTGTTGAACATACATCTCTTTTATGCCTTAAGGGATGTTTATCATAAAGGTCACTGAACACAGTTGTGTCAATTGATTCATTTTCTTTTTTAATGATGATATTTCATTTTACCAATTATATGTAATAAATTTCCACCTACATTTTCCAAAGTCATATGATCCAAATTGTCTCCCTTCCCTCCTCACTCCCAGAGCTGGCAAGCAATTAGATCTGGTTATACATTTATTATCATGCAAGACATATTTTCATGTGGTACATTGTTGTAAGAGAATAAATAAATAATCTAAAGTGAAAAATCGTATGCTTTGATCTGCATTCCAACTCCAACAATTCTTTCTCTGGAGATGGATAACATTCTTTTTCGCAAGTCCCTCAGAATTGTCCTGGATCCTTGTATAAGTTAAGAGTAGCAAAGTTTTTAACAGTTGATCATTCCACAAAATTGCCATTACTGTATACAATGTTCTTCTGATTCTGCTTTTCACTCTGCATCAGTTCATGTAGGTCTTTCCAGCTCTTTCTGAAATCATCCTGTTCATGATTTCTTACAACACAATAGTATTCCATCACCAACATAAATCACAATTTGTTCAGTCATTCCCCCCAATCAACAGACATCCCTTCAATTTCTAAATCTTTGCCATCACAAAAAGATCAGCTATAAATATTTTTTGTACAAGTAGGTCCTTTCCCCCTTCTTTTCAATCTCTTTGGGATACAGACCTAGTAGTGGTATTTCTGGATCAAAAGGTATACATTGGTGTATAGCCCTTTGGACATAATTCCAAATTGCCCTCCAGAACAGTTGGATGACTTGACAACTCCACCGACAATACATTAGTGTCCCAATTTTGTCACATCTCCTCCTATATTTATCACTTTCCTTTACTGTCATATTAGCCAATCTGATAAGTATGAGGTGGTACCTCAAAGTTATTTTAATTTGCATTTCTCTAATCGAGAGGGATTTAGAACATTTTTTCATATGATTATTGATGGCTTTGATTTCTTCATCTGAAAATTGCTTGCTTGTATCCTTTGAGCATTTGCCAATTGGGAAATGACTTGTGTTGTATTCTTATAAATTGGATTCAATTCTCTATATATTTGAAATGAGACCTTTATCAGAGAAAATCATTATAAAATTTTCCCCCAGTTTGTTGTTTCCCTTCTAATCTTGATCATATTGGTTTTGTTTGTACAAAATCTTTTTAATTTAATATAGTCCAAATTATTCATTTTTTTACATCTTGTAAGTTTATCTCTTGTTTGGTCATAAATTCTTCCCTTCTCCATAGATCTGACAGGTAAACTATTCTATGTTCCCCTAATTTACTTGTAGTATTACCCTTTATGTTTAAATCATATACCCATTTTGACCTTATCTTGGTATATAAGGTGTGAGATGTTTGTCTAAACCCAATTTTTTCCAAATTCTTTTCCAGTTTTCCCAGCAGTTTTTGTCAAATAGTGAGTTCTTATCCCAAAAGCTAAGACAACTTACCCATTGGTATCAAAAATCAAGAAGAGAAACAATCAGTCCAGCAAAACTAACCAACACAGTAACCAAATCCATCAGTATATTCAATGTTCCACATTCATGATGCCACCTTAATAAAGAAGACAGTAGAATGCATTTTCTCATCTCTTCTCCACAAAGATCTGATTACTCAATGTTCAAGTTCATGATTTTACATCTGCTCTTCCCATTTACCTTATTGTAGCTTTGGTTTATGTCATTTTCCTGGCTTTACTTACTTCATTCTGATCAGTTCATACAAGTCTTTCCAGGTTTCTCTGAATTCTTCATATGCATTGTATTACATTATATTCACATATCCTAATTTGTTCAACATCCCACAATTGAAGGGAACCAACTTCTTTTCCTTTGCTACCACCAAAAAAAGTGTTGCTATGCCTATCTGGGTGTATATGGGATCTTTCTTTTGCTCTTTTGCCTCCTGGGGGGTCAAAGGGTGGTCTACTGGAATCACTGGGTGAAAAAGTGGAAGCAACTTAGACAAACACCAACACGACAGCAGTGCCACAGAATGAACATTTTGGTCTGTCCTTTATAAAGATCATCATTATGTCTAAATTCAGCAGAATCTACTGTGCTCAGAAGCAAATTTCTTGCACACAAAAAAACTGGCCAGCTCCTCAGATGTTCCATTTCACCATGCTGGGGTCAGAGCAGCTGTTATTGGATGTTAGATGGATGAGTTCCGGATAGCTGTGTCTAAGAGCTTTTCCTCCATCAAATAACTTCAAACTCCAAATAATTGGGAGATCTCAGTGTCTTAAGCCCAACACAATTACACAAAACCTTTCTCCAGCCTGACCCTTGAACCAGCCAGCCATCCTGAATATGTGTTACATAAGGAGCCCAGTTTCATCTTTCTCTGCCCCTCCTGGGAGCTTTCACCAGCTCGGTGCTGCTGGACAGCCTGTGAGGCTCTAAGACTCTTAATTGAAGTCAAACCTGCCCCTCACTACTTGAGCTGATAGAATTCAGAGCATTTCCTGAAGGTCTAGGAGCCGCTTTGATAGGAAAGGATATCAACGCAGGGATGATGAAGCCCCTGACATTTCTAGAATTCAGATAGGTTTATCTGTGAGGCCACATGTGCCTGAAAAATTTTTTTCCAGGAACAGTCATAGAAATGCAAATGATAAAAAAGAGCAACATTTATTGCTTTAAAAAAATTTTTCTTTACATTGCTAAGTAAACAGAAGAGGGGAAAAGAAATCAGAAGGGGACAAACCTGGGATCATTTTTTTCTTACCTTGTAAATTTTGATATTCGCTTTTTGATATTTTATTTTTATTATCATGTAAAACACACTTCCATATTGGTCTTTATTGTAAGAGAACACTCATCCAAAACCAAACCCCCAAAATAAAACCATAAACACACTGATGTGAAAGATAGCATGCTTTGATCCACATCCATCCAACTCCAACAGTTCCTTGATGTTCACTTTTTTCAAACTACATGTAACAGAGGTTCACAGTTTCCTACACGATTCACTTTTACAACCTATTTACAAAACTATTGAAATGTTTGTGTTTGTGGATCAAATTCATTATTTTAATGCATCAGAGAGGAACCAGCTAAGTCTCCAAAACAACAGTGATAGCCAGCATTCATACAGCACTTTCAAATTCACAAAACACATTGCTATTTAACTCATTTGAACCTCAAAATAACCCTGTGAGGTAGGAACCACAGATATTGGTTCAAGAAGATGATGAGACTAGAATGGGAGAGCCACTTGTTAAATTTTCAGTGTAAACATTTACACTTCGAAAATCAGCAAAGGCTACAAACCAATGACTGATTTCTTGTTTTGTTGATTATCTAAACTTAAGAATGTGATGGAGAAAATGTTAATAATGGAGACTGAACTAAAAAAGTGTTTCCTATGTACTTTTCCTTGTTTTCCCCATCCCACCCCACAGCCGGTTGTTAAACATTTACCAGCATACCACTGTTTATGCCCCCCCTTTTTCCAAATGAAAAAAAAATTAGGCTTACAATGGTTGAAGAGTATGCCCTCGGTAACCTCTCGCCCTCACCATCGTCTTATAGAATCCCTAAGTTGCAGCAAAGCATAGCTCAGGGACCACCTCCTATGTAAGGCTTTTCCTAATTCTGTGTATACCCTGGTGGATGTGCACCCACACCCTCCAATTAGTACTGCTGTTTCCCTCTGGAAACTGGTTTAATCTGTATTTATATATTTGCAGACAAGTCGTATCCTCCTTTGCAGTAGAATATAACTCCTGGGGGTAAGGAGAAGGAGGGACTCTTTTGTCTTTGCGTGCTCAGTGCCTGGTACACAATAGACACTTAATAAATGCTTTTTCATCCATTTCATAAATCAGTGCAATTGGGAGGCAAAGGGAGGCCCTTTTGGTGTCCCAGCTTCCACGCCTCCCCAGAGGCCTCACCCTAGGAAACTGCAAGTACAGGACAGTCCCTGAGAGACAAGCTGCTTTCACACGATCCTGTTCCAGTCTTTTTTTTTACACTCTAATCTTCTATCTTAGAATCAATACTAAGTATCGGTTCCAAGGCAGACGAGCTATAAGGGCTAGTAGTGATGGGCAAACTTTTTAAAGAGGGGGCCAAAGGAAAGGAAATGCTCATCTGTCAGTCTGTTTCTAAGGCAATTCTTTTGAAGTTTCATTTGTACTGTATCCTACTCATCGTATTTGTCCGATTAAGAATAATGTCACTGAGTGGGACAGAACATTTCAGGGGGCCACATCTGGCCCAAGAGGCCATAGTTTGCCCATCACTGGGCTAGGCAATGGGGGTTAAGTGACTTGCCAGAGTCACACAGTTAGGCAATGTCTAAGGTTAGATCTGAACTCAGGACCCTCCATCTGTAAGCCTGGCTCTCAATCCACTGAGTCATCTGGCTGTGCTTTATCCTTCAAGTTCAAAGAAGACCAGTGACATCACTGGTGATATCTAGACTTGTCGCATGAATTGGATGTAAGGCAGAGCTGCACAAAATCATCAGCCTCACTCTCTTTCAGAGTCATTTGTGAATATACCATTTTCCATACCAACTCACCGAGTCATCCCTTATAACAAAGAAGAAAAAAAGAGCAAGTCAGCAAAACTAACCAACACCAAGTCTGACCCAACTTTTGTGGGAAGGAAGGAAGGAAGGAAGGAAGGAAGGAAGGAAGGAAGGAAGGAAGGAAGGAAGGAAGGAAGGAAGAAGAGAAGAAAGGAGGGAAGAAAAGAAGAAAGGAGGGAAGAAAAGAAGGAAGAAGAGAAGAAAAGAAGGAAGAAGA
>NW_025350591.1:0-5255 GCF_016433145.1 Gracilinanus agilis
ATATATATATATATATATATGTAGATAAGTACAAAGCAATTGGGGGAGTGAGGCATTAGCATCTGGGGAGATGGGAAAAAACTTGATCTGGGTTTGAATCCTGCCTCACATTTATTAACTATAGTATAAGCATAGGCAAGTGACTTAATAGTTTTGAACCTCATCTATGAAATGGGGATAATGATATCTACCTCAGCAGTGGAGAAATGGATTCAGGAGGACCTAGATTCAAGTCCTGCTTCTAACATGTACTGTCTGACTGACTGAGAACTTAAAGGAAAGGGAAAGAAGCATTTATTAAGCCCCTACTAGGTGGTAGGCTCTGTTATAAATATTTTAAAAATATCTCATTTGATCATTAATCTTTCAGTGCTCTAAGCAACTCTCTTATAAATCCCTGGCATTTAGTAAATGCTTTATCTAATCTCAAGATTATAAATTACACAGGTATTACTAATCTGAATTGGTGGAATGAGTTTCCTCTGGAAACTCCTCAAATGAATAAATTAACTGGTGGTGGTAATAGGGCCTGAGGAGGAATAAAGCCCCTATCTCCAAGGGTTGTTGTGAAGAACAAATGAGACAAAGTATGTGAAGAGCTTTGCAATCCATAAAAGTGATAGAATTGTCTGTTTTTTCAGTGCTAAAACAAAAGTAGTGAACTGCCATTGAGTTTAAGGAATTCTTTAGTTCTACATGGTATTGAGATGATCCTGTCTCTCTGAAGTTATGCCAATGAGGCAAGGATTCTGGGAAGACCAAATGAAGAAGAAGACTTTAAGTACAGGCAAGTGATTGATGTGTCTTGAATAAATTTAATGAAGGTAAACTGAGTAACATACTTCAGTTTATTAACAAAATCAGTTTATTAACAGTGATGTGTATGACTATTAACAAAGCAGGTCAGACGGGCCACCTCTATAAAATCAGTGACTACAGTGAGAAGGCAGGAGCATATTCTTTGCTGACATATAAAAAAAGGATGACTTGATAATTGAGGAACATTACAATTGACTGTACTAAGAAAAGTAGGCTGGCATTCAGGCTAATCATGTCCCTCTCTGACAATTAAGGAGTGTTAATTGTTTTGTGGCACCCATTTGCATCTTGTAATCTTTGCTAGGAGGAATAAACCTACCAGATCTGCTCTCTCCTTGGAAGAGATACAGTCTCCTCTAATACTGGCAAAGACAGATGGGATATCTTTTAGTGATGATAACTTTTGGGACTTAGAAGTATCCCAAAGATTACTTTTTGAAGCATAATTTCTTTTAATTATACCTTTAAACTATCTCAAAGGGAAAGTAAAATTCCTGAGCTCAGCTCAAGGATAAGCAAGGTGGCTTCAGGCAGATACAGAATCAGTTATAAAAGCATAAAATCCATGATGCCAAAGAATCAATACAATAGACGCGAGGTAATATTAATTTTGAAAGATGCTGATTTTTATTTTAAGTGTAGAAAGACTTATTAACAATAAAGAATTAGCCACTAAGAGATTGCTTTTTTGTTTGTTTAACTAAACATTTTTAAAGCTGCCATTGTTGACAAAAATGGTCTATATTGGGCATGGAAGGAATGAAATCTGTACTGTTTATGGGATCAGAGTTTAGATGAGGGCCACTCACTGGGAAAAATCAAAGATCTCTGTAACTATTGGAGAGTCAGCTTCATTAGATGAAAAGCAGGACATGTAGTTTAAGTCTTAGAGAGTTTAGTCTCAGCATGCTGTCAATTCAAACGGATCTTTATGTTTACTACATATCTGGTATAAAGAAGAGATTTAGGCCATTTCATCAAAGTTGGCAGAATTTAAAATATTCTTTAGCTAGCCTTTAATGTAATAAAATTTAATCCCCTGTAGTGTAATTCCCTTGAGAGATTTCATACTCTAATTCAATCCATCAGACTGATAGTAAACTCCTACTATTCAACAAGTTTTCCACAAAATCCTTTTGCAATGTTTCATTGTTCTGTGGAAGTGACCCTGGGATATTGAGAATGATTGCTGGAGTTTGCTGAAATAGAAAAGCTTTGAACAGGGTCTGGTAACAGACAATATGCTTTCCAAGGACCAGACTAGCTTTTACATAGTGCTTTATAATTAATCTTGCGAAGTAGGTGCCACTATTACCCCCATTTTACAGTTGAGGAAACTGAAGAAGAAAGAAGTTAAGATGAAAGAAGAAACTGAAGGTGAAAGAGGGAAGATTAGAATTTTGGTTTTCCTGACTCAAAGTCTAGTCCTCTATCTACTACTCTACCTAGTTGCCTTCAAATATAAAGAAATGTCACTAATTAGCCATTGGTACAGGGTATGGCTTATAGTGAGTACTGAATAAATGCTTATTGATTGGACAATAAATATTTGTTAAGTATCTACTATATGTCAGACACTGTGCTAAGCACTGGGGATAAGAAAAGAGGTGAAAGATAGTCCTTGCCTTCAATGGACTCCCAGTCTAATGAGGAAGACAACATGACTAATGGGCTGACTACTTGATGAGTTCTTTGGTTATGGCAAGTCCTGAAAGAAATTAAAATTCAAAATGGTTCCAAGTTCTAGATAGCCCCTTCTCCTTCCACAGTGACTGGGCCAGAATGGTAGTAAAAGGGCAAAGAATGCCAAGTTTAACCTAATTTTTAGACTGTAAAATTTAACTTGTCTACTGTATTCTATAAGGGAGATCTTCATTGGGTTCCAGTAGGAGGAAATACTGTTGGAAGAATCATAATAATATTGATATTTTTGTTTTGAAAGAAATCAGAAGACAAGATTAGTTGGTCATGTGGTGAGGTGGGAGAATGACAGATGGAGAACCTGAGTGTTCCTCTGGTAATAGTAAGCAAAGATTTCTGCCATGATTGTGGAGATTCTATCACTTGTGGAGAATGTATGGGAGGGGATGGATAAGTTGTAGTTAAGTTGTAATCTGTATTGATGGAGGGAAGATCTAAATCAAAGAAATCACATCATTTTGGATATTTAGTATTATATTCAGGGGAATAAATATCTGGAAAGGAATGAGGGATGCAGGTTGTGGAGGGCTTTCAATGAATATATTATATTTTAATCTTAGAGGTAACAAGGAGCCATTAATACTTGTGAAAAGGGAAATGATATGATTTGATCTATGTTTTTAGGAATATCAGTTTGGTAGCTCTGGGGATGAGAGATCAGTTGAAGAGAGATGCTGTAAGTAAGGATAGAAGGTAATTAATACCTCAGATTTATATAGTATTTTAAGGTTTGCAAAGTACTACATATACTATATATCTATATCATCATATTTGATCCTCACAAGAATGCTCTAATGTGGACACTGTTATTATCCTTATTTTACAGCTCAGAAAACTGAGATCAACAAAGGTAATGTGACTTGCCCAGGGTCACCCAGCCAGTGATCATCTATGGAGTGATTCAAATTCAGGTCTTATTTGTTTCAACTCTACTTTCCAATCCATTAGAGTCCAGTTGAAACATTATCAGGCCCTTCCTTAGGAGAGAGATCTTATGAGTTGAGAGAAGGGAGTAGATTTGAAAACTGTTCTTCATCAAGGTTGACATTTTTTAGAACGGGAGGGATGATATCCTCTTTGAGGGTAGCTTTCATAGCTGGTTAACAGGTCACAGAAGAGAAACCACATTTCTGTTGTGTGGAGAATACCTGGGAAAACATGGCAGGGAAATATTATTGGGTATTAGTGATTAATCATGACTGTCAAAGAATAAAACTTAGAAATAGGTTTTTTGAATTCTCTGATCTTTGTAACTTCTGGCAGTATTTCTCATGCTACTTTACTCACCAGACTTGACATTTGATGACTTTTATCCTGTCCAACTTTCAAATCCATCCTCAAAGGACAGAGATTTTCCTCTGCTGAGGATATTCCAAAGGCCTGCCTTGGACTTGAATGCTATTTCTGAAGAGAACCTCTGTAAAAGAGTTTGTGGTCATGGAGTGACCGCATCATTGATCTTTCAAATGTGTGGCCTCCCAAAGACTTATTCTGCATGATACCTACTTGTTGACATTCTCCATCACCCAAAGGAGTCTCTCTTCCATTGGTCCTGACTATTCTTCATCCAGTTGGGTTTTTCTCATTAGTGGTTTAATTGCTCGCAGTAAATCCATTCTCATAATTTCTAGTTCAAACACATGAAAATGGCCTCAATTGACTGAAAGCCAGGATGCCTGGGCAACTATATAACACGATAAGCTGACCATGTCGTGTGGTAAAAGAAAGTCAGGTGAGTTGTTGACTTGGTGCAATCTCAACAGAGGAATTCAAAATGCACTAATGGGTTGTGTTTCTAAATGTCCCTAGTTTCTGGCAACGGGTCCCACCCACGTCCTTTCTTTCTAGTGCCCAGAACTTCCTAGGTCTAGAAACTAGTTCAAAGAAAGTGGCTCATTGAGTCATAGGCAGCTATTGGCAACCAAGTGAATGGCAGATTTAGATATGACAGCAATATGGTTGAGTGGAATGAATGCTAGTGGGTTTTGTAATGTGTCTTTGATACTTGTATAATTATTGGAAAGTCCTTGAACTTCATTGGGCCTCAGTTCTCTCATCTGTAAAATGGGAATATTAATATTTGTGTCATTTGCTTCATAGACAAATGTAAAGCTTGAGAGACAATGCATATAACATATTAAAGCATTAAGTAAATATTAGTGTTAATTTGTTTTGATTTTGCCTACTTAGGTTATAGGATATATAAGGTAGAAGGGTCCCCAGAGTATAAAATGTCAGCCTCTCTTCTGACATCCAGTGTCATGTTACTAATCTTAGCATCTCTTCTTTAAAGAATGTACACTAAGTGCTTTACAAACATTATCTCAGCTGATTCTCACAATAATCCTGGATACTCTCCAAATTGAGGTAAACAGAGGGCAAATGACTTGCCCTGGCTCACATAGTTAATAAATGTCTGAGGCTGAATTTGAATTCTGGTCTTCCCAGCTCTATCCACTGTGTCTCCGGCCGTCTCTGGAGCAGACTTGAGGGACATTCTTCTGTTTTAATGTGAATTCCAAGATAGGAGAGTGGTAAGGGCTAGGCAAGGTGTTAAGTGACTTAGCCAAGGTCACATAGGTAGGAAGTATTTATGGCTGGATTTCAATTTGGGTCCCCCGACTTCAGGCCCAGCTCTCTATCTGCTGAACCACCTAGTTGCCTCTATCTTTTTTTACACAAGATCTATTCTTCCTTCCTTCTTTCCTTCCTTCTTTCCTTCCTTCCTTCCTTCC
>NW_025350592.1:0-5312 GCF_016433145.1 Gracilinanus agilis
CTCTCTCTCTCTCTCTCTCTCTCTCTCTCTCTCTCTGATTTTGTGGAGGACACCATAACCCCCTCCTAAATCTGGATATTTCCCCAGCAGAGCTTTTCTTCAAGTGAAGCCCCTCCTCTGGACCTGCTTCCAGCATCCATGCTGGCCCAACACATCCCTGCAGTTTGCCTCTCTGCCTACCCTCGGAAACTCTGTTGACCTGAGCGAGGTGAATGGAGACTCCATTCTTTTTTCAGAGGAAACATCTGGTTCCAAGAACATGGGAGAGAGGGATAACCTGTTGCCTGCTGGGTGAGGAAGTCAGTAGCCCAGAGGCCAGAGGGCACTGTTTCCCAGGCTTTCTCTGCAGTTGACAACAAAACAGCCCAACCCAGAAACAACGCTCTAATGTCGTTGTCTCCGATTTCTGCTTCTCTAGAAAAAAGGATGTCCAGAGATTTATTGTGTCTAAGAGCCCAGGAGGTCCACAAAGAATGGATGTCCTACATCTCAGTGCCCCCAGGAAGCTTTCTAGGGCTGTAAGTTATAGATGAGGTTCACTGGTAAATGGAATTTCCACATTGGACATCCATCATGGACTTGCCTCATTCTTCCGACTCTAGACCCCCAGCCTTCAAATCATTAAGCTGTTTTTCCTTCCTTCAAGACTCAATCTGCTTCTCTCCCTACTGCCCCCAGTTCTGCCATCTGGGGCCAAAGCCAAACAAGTGTGACCCCTCTCTCTGTGCTTGGAAGATCACTGTTGCATTCTGTTCTCTATTCTGCTCTACTTTCCTCCCCTGATTCTTCTATGGCATGAGTTAAAGGCCCTTCGCCCACCATCTTGCTTCCTTTCCCTTAGATCAAGGGTTCTTAACCCAGGGTCCACAGATTTTCAATAGATCTATGAATTTGAATGTGAAAAGTTTTTAAATTTTCATTAGTTTCTACTGGAAAGTCAGCATTTTCTTCAATTATTTTAAAAAATCATTCCCAGAAGAGATAGCTAGACTGTACCAGTCTGCCAAAAGAACCTCTGGTACAACAAAGGTGAAGGGTTCTCTCAGACTTATCAGGCTTTCCTTCCAAAAACTTCCAGCCTAGAACTGAACTTGGTTCTAACTTGGCCTTGACTGAGTCTAGAGGACCAGGATTTTTCTCCTTCTGGACACTCTTTGGTCATGTTAGTTTTCCTTTTCTAGCCCTTCTCCACCATATTAAAGGAGCTGCATTTATGGTTTTAATGGAGTGAACTGCTTCACTTATTGGGTCTAGCAGGTCACCTGGATGAAGCCCAGACAGGCAGGGCAAACTACAAAATGTCAGCAGGTACTCTCCTGTGGGTCAAGATGGTGTCCTGACCAAGATCAGTGGAGGTACCTAGACATGCTTATTTGGCTAGGAGAAGAAGATATTTGAGTATCCTTTTTCAAGTGTTTGAAGGAGATTTGTAAAAGAGGGATTCTACACAGCTGCCAAATTCTAAGGAACCAACCTAAGACTATGCCACTAGCCTACTGAACAATACTCATTGGCTCTCTAGTGGATTGAGGATAAAAAATAAGCTCCTTCACCTGCTAACTAAAGCCTATTATAATCTGGTCTAGAAGACTTTCCTGGTCTTATTTCACATTCTCTCATTCATATCTTCCAGACTCCAGTCAAATTGGCTTATCTGTTTTCCCCTACGTCTCTATACCTTAGCAGGGGCCTAAAATTCAATCTTCTCTTCTTAGAAGCCTTAGCATCTTTCAAGGCTCAACTCCTGTCACCTCCTACAGGAAGCCTTTCATGATTCTCCTGCTGCTTGGTGCTCCCTCCTTCAAACCATTTTGTATTTATTTATTTACATATTGTATCCTTCAATTGAATATAAGCTCCTTGAGGGCAGGGCCTGTCCCCCACTTCCCCCTTGTATCCCAAATACTTTGGAATCAATTAATTAAGCAACAAACATTTATTAAGTGCCAGGCATTGTGCTAGGTAGAGAGAAGACACTTAATGATCATTTATGAAATTGAAAAGGGACAGCTATGTGGCTCAGTGAATAGAGATCCAGGCCTGGAAATGGGAGGTCTTGGGTTTAAATCTGGCCTCAAGACATTTCCTAGCTGTGTGACCCTGGGCCAGTCATTTTATCCCAATTTTGCCTATTCTCCCTTGGAATCACTACTTAGTAAGACCAAAGCCAAGGGTTAAAAAGAAAACCAGAAATTGATTTGAAGTCTACTTGGTCTGATTGGCTCCAGAACTAGGCATAATGAGCTAGAGTTGCAGAGAGGCAGA
Organism: Gracilinanus agilis; assembly: GCF_016433145.1. Classification (NCBI taxonomy): domain Eukaryota; kingdom Metazoa; phylum Chordata; class Mammalia; order Didelphimorphia; family Didelphidae; genus Gracilinanus; species Gracilinanus agilis. The sequence continues at coordinate 2,266 of NW_025350592.1, forward strand.
TTTGGGATCAAAATAAGGAAAATAAAAACTTTCTAAAAAGGAGAGCTGCCCCTGGTGATGGATTAAGGATGCAGAATGAAGCATACATTGCTCTATTCTGCTTGACTGGCCATGTTTGGATTGAAAAAACATTTTTTCCTTCCAATGGGAGGAGGTAAAAGGGAGAAAAAATATATTTTTGCTAAGTAAAAAATAAAGTTAATGAAAAAAATAAAAAGAAATTAGAGCTGCCCCAAACATAATGGGCTCTTTAAGAAGAGAGTGAGTTTCTCTTTCCCAGAGACAGTCAAGATGGGGCTGGGAGACCATCTGTTGCTGTGGAAGGGTTACTTGATCAGGTACAGGCTGAACGAGATGGTCCCTAAGGTCCCTCATGGCTCAGAGAGTCTGGGATTCTTTGCAACTTTTCTGTTTGCAAGCATTACTCAGTCCATTTGTATCATGTGCAGCTGGTGGGACCTCGCAGTAAACAAGATGGAATCCGGCTTTGAGGGCCAAGAAGACCAGAGGGTGGAGCCGAAGGGAGGCTTTTGGGTCATTCATCAGCTGCTATGACAGAGGGATGAAGGGAGAGCCCTCCTCCTCCCCCCAAGGAGCCATTGCTTTGTCCCTGATGCTCCTGGTGGGGGAAATCTAAACCCTGTTGGCAAGTTCCATTTGGAAATAAACAAAAGATTCTCTTTACTGAGAAATATTTTTTTTGGTGGTGGTGGTGGCGGTGGTGGTGGTATTTGAGAGCCTGCAAAATCTCTGGAGAGTCGGTGTGGGAGATGCTGAAGATGGCTGGATTCATTTCTGCCTCTACTGGTAAAGAATGAGGAGGACCCGGAGTGATGGGAGTGAGTGACCTCCCGGTAGGTCTCTGGTGGCCATTTGGCCCCTTCCCTCAGTTCTATCAGGAATCAGGTCTGCTCAGGAATTCCTTTCCATAATCGGGACACACCTGAGCTAGGAGGGAGACTTCTCACGGTCATATTAATCAGACTATCTTCCATTTAGAGAGTTTTACATGCACTATTCATTTGCTTCTCACAACAACCCTGTGAACCATGTGCTATAGCTATTATCCATATTTACACTGATGAGGATCAGCCAGTAAGTGGTCCTATTTATAAATATAAAATATACTCATCTATAAATGTGATAAATTACACAAGTATAATATGTAACATGTATAACAATATATAATCTATAAAACAGTTTTATAAATATAATAAACACTATAAATATTAAGCATGCTTATTTAGAAATAGAATATGTAATAACTATAATTCCATATTACAATATATAAGATTTTTAAATATTATAACTATCCCTATTTATAAGGATCAGAAAAGCGATTTGCCTAGGGTCACACAGTGAAAAAGTATCTAAAGCAGGATTTGAACTCAGATCATCTTGACTGTAAGCCCACTGCTCTATCTACTACCCTCCATTGCCTTGCAGGGGTGGTGGTGGAAAGATGTACTCAACTGAACCATTTGATCTCCATCTTTCTCCCTTTTCCGGGGTATCTAATTAGCACCAAAGGTGGATGTGGCCATCACTACAGTTTTGATTTAGTTGGCCTTTAAGTCCTGGTCAGGCAGACTGTATGTGCCCAGTTATGGGTTGAACAGTGCACTCTTTCCCATGGAATCGCGGCGCATCCCAAAGCATCCTCGGGCATCCTTAGGAAAGTGACCGTGATCGCAGATCATGGGGTTTAGGAAGGAAAGAATTTCCAAGATCGGCCATCCCAACCTCCTCCCTGAGATCCAGAGAAGTGTCTTGCTTATGGCCATGTGGGTTAAAGAAACAATCTAACTAGTTCTCAGAGCAAGCCCTCCTGATTTCAATTTAAGATCTGGTGATTCTAAATCTAGTGTTCTTCTTTTTCTTCAGATGAAAAAAGTGCTTGAAAGCATTTTATAAATGCTCCCTCCATGAAAAAGGGGAAGCTGGGGCTCAAAGTTTTATTCACCTTAACTCAAGCATCCTTATAGTCACCTTTTACTATGGGGGGGATTTGCAAGACTTTGGGGAAGGTAAGAGGGCCATAGATTGGGGCCACAAGGGAACTTTCGGGTCATCCTGTCCAACCTCTTCATTTTACAAATGAGTTAATGGAGTCCCAGGGAGGGATCACAGCTTCCTAGACCAAGGGAGCTGGAAGACATTTAATCCATCTGGGTTACTCCCTTCATTTTACAAAAGTGGAAACTGAGGCCCTAGTAGGCTAAGTGAAGTCACAAGATCATGCTGATAATATGTCGATAGAGCCAATATTTGAATCTGGTTCCTCTGAGTCCAAACTCAGCCCACTTTCTAAAGTACTGCCCTCCAGCTGAGGCTAAGTACCAGCCGGTACCAGATCACAAGTCTCCCAGAATACCAGGCGTAATGGAACATCCTCTGAATGTTTATGGCAATAAATGGCAAAAACCCTAACCATCACCATCTCCAATAAAAACGCACCTGCAGCAGATTTTCTTTTAAACCCTTACCTTACTTCTTAGAATCCATACCGAGTACTGTTCCAAGGCAGAAGAATGGCAAGATGAGGCAATACGGTGTTAAGTGATTTGCCCAGGGCCACCTAGCTAGAAAGTGTGTCTAAAGTCAAATTTGAACCCAGGACCTCCCATTCCTGAGCCTGGATTTCACTCCCCTGAGCCAACTAGTCTCCCTCCTCCATTTTTTTTTTTTTTAAGTGGAAAAAATCTACTTCGGTCAGCATTCAGAGTTCCTCAGTTCTCCCTCTGGAGGTGGAGAGCATTTGCCATCAAATCACCTTTGTGATTGTCTTAAATCAGTCTTGATCAGAATAACCAAGTCTTTCACAGGCGACCATTATTATAATTTTGCAGCCAGAGTACAACGATCTACTTCTACAGTAGATTTAGAAAATCTCTCTCTCTCTCTGTCTCTCTCTCTGTCTCTCTCTCTGTCTCTCTCTCTCTTCCCCTCCTTTTTTCTCTTTCCCTCACCCTCCTTTTTCTCTTGCTCTCCCTCTTTTCTTCTCTGCCTCTCCTTCTCTGTCTCTTTCTTTCCTTCCTTCTCTCTCT
>NW_025350593.1:0-4851 GCF_016433145.1 Gracilinanus agilis
GAGAGAGAGAGAGAGAGAGAGAGAGAGAGAGGATACATTTTCTCCTTAGGCAGCTAGTTGGCATAGTCAATAGAGTACTAGGCTTGGAGTAAGGAAGACATGATTTCAAATCTGTCTTCAGACACTTCCTACCTATGTAATTGTGGACAAGCTATTTAATTAACCCTGTTTGTCTCCGGTTACTCACCTGTCAAACGAACTGGAAAAGGAAATGACAAACCACTCCAGTATTTTTGCCAAAAAAAAAAAAAATCCCAATTCAGTCATCAAGAGTTAGACATGACTGAACAACCACAACACATTTTCTCCTCTTTTCTCCAGAGAAAAGTTTGATCAATATAATTATAACATTTTCAGTTTCCACTCTGTTGGGATTTTCCATTTAAATTGTTGCTGTCTTTGATTATATTGTCTTCCTGATTCTGCTTACTTTGCTTTGCATCAGTTCATGTAAGTTTTCTGATGCTTCCCTGAAGTCAACTTATTCATTATTTCTTTTTTTTATATTCATTATTTCTTACACTACAATAATATCTGATTACATTCAAGTACCACAATTTGTTCAGTGGTTCCTTAGTCAGTGGGCATCCATGTTTTCCTAGTTCTTTACTACCATAAAAAATATTGTTATATAGAGAATGGGAAACTATATAGATGCCCATCATTTTGAAAATGGCTTAACAAGTTGTGGTACAAGAATATAATGGGGGGAGGAGGCAGGTGAGTAGCTCAGTGGATTGAGAGTCAGGTCTAAAGATGGGAGGTCCTAGGTTCAAATCTGGCCTCAGACACTTCCTAGCTGTGTGACCCTGGGCAAGTCACTTACCCTCCATTGCCTAGCCCTTACCACTCTTCTGTCTTAGAACCATTACATAGCATTGATTCTAAGGTGGAAGGTAAGAGTTTAAAAAAAATAATGGAATCTTATTGTTCCATAAAACAACAACAACAATCAAGAATTCAGAGAACACTAAGAAGATTTAGGCAGAATGAAGAACCCAGGACCAGAAAAATAACACATGACTAACAATTTAAATAGAAATAATACCAGAAAAACAATTGAAACTAAATATTGTAAAATTATAATGAGCAAGTTTGGCCCCCCCAAAAGAGAATGTCAAACTTTTTCAACAGATGGGTTAGCTTTGCTGGACCAGTTTCCCCCATCTTTTTTCTTCTTCAGTATAAGGGGAAGAGAAGTATAATATAATATTGGGGGGAATGTAAACAATGTAAAAACAAAATATATATTGTTTTTATAGGTCTGCACTGATAATGTTAGTCTATGATCTCCCTGGGAACATGCCTAGAAATATAGTCCCTTCATTTTACAGATGTGAAAACTGAGTTCTGCCCCTGGTCACACCACCAATAAGTGACTCCAAACCTGTTTCCGGATCCGAGTTCTTTTCATAGAATTGTGTTGTGTTCATGTTCCATGCGCAGGAAGGATTTGGGGAAAGGACCAAGGTAAGCTAGCTTCAGGGACAGTCAGCAAAACTTGAAGCATTTCATCTTTGAGAAAGGACTTTATATAGAAACAAGCAGCAGGACACACCTTGCTAGGTTGCTGGAAATTTTCAGCTCCATATGTCAATTCAGAAACCCGCTTCCAACCCAACTCCACAGTCAAGTCCCAGAAACTGTCATCAGCCTTGCTGTGCAAGCCTTTTATTAAAAATCTGGTGTTTTAGAAGAGCACAGCAATATGGTTTATCGGTCAATCAAAAGGCATTTATTGGGGCAGCTAGGTGGTTCAGTGGATAGAGAGTCAGGCATGGAGTCAAGAAGATCCAGGTTCAAATGTGACCTCAGGCACTTTCTAGCTGTGAGATCCTGGCCAAGTCACTTAACCCCAACTGCCTAACCCTTATCACTCTTCTGCCTTGTGATTAATACTTATTAAATACATTATATATATTATATATAATTATATTAATTATATAATTAATACTGATTCTAAGAGAGAGGGTAAAGGTTTTTTAAAAGGTATTTATTAAGCCTTTGGCAAGCACCCTTCTAAGTTCTGTGAATCAGAAACAAAAATTGTATAATCCTTGTGCTCATGGAGCTTACATTCCATCAAGGGAGATGAATGATGGACTTGGATTTAGAAAGACCCGGGTTCAGATCTCCCTCTATTCTCTGTGTGACCAATGGTCAGGCACTGTATTAGGTACTCAGGTTACAAGAACAAAAATTAAGGAACCAGAGTTCTACTGAATAGACCGGTCCTATAGTTGGAGCCAGGAAGACCTAGGTTCGAATCCTATCTCTGATACTTAACTATCTGTGTGACTTTTGGTCAGGTATTTTGCTAGGGACTGGAGATAAAAAAGATGAAAGCAAATGATTCCTGAGGGGAAACTAGGTCGCTCAGTGGATAGAGAGCCAATCCTGGAATTGAGAGGACCTGGATTCAAATTTGGACTGAGACACCTCCTAGTTGTGTGACCTTGGGGAAGTCACTTAACCCCATTTGCCTAGCTTTTGCCACTCTCTTGTCTTAGAGCTATTACTAAAACAGAAAGTAAGAGTTTAAAAAAAATTCCTGCCCTCAAGTAGCTTGTATTCCATTAGGGGTATGAGTGCTAGATTTGTAGTTAGAAAGACCTGAGTTCAAATTTCACATCTGGTACTTATGCCTGTACTATTGCAATAGTTTTCTAGCTTGTATCACTGCCTCAGCTAGATGACAGAGTGGATAGAGCACTGGGCCTGAAAAATCAGGAAGACTTGGGTTCAAATCCAACCTCAAACACTTCCTAGCTGTATCACCCTGAGTAATTCGATTAATCTCTGCCTCAGTTTCCTCAACTGTAAAATGAGAATAATAAGAGCAATATGAGGATCAAATGAAATAGTATTTGTGAAGCACTTAGCACAGTGCCTGGCACTTAATAAAGACATTTTGATGGGTTACTGGCAGGGCACTTAACTCTCTGAGACTCTTGTTTCCTCGTACTTGCAATTGAAAGGACTGTTTTGAAGCTCAAATGAGATAATGAATATAAAGCACTTTATAAATCTGGAAGTACACTAGACAGGGTGTCCCAAAAGTATTAGTGCTGTTTTAAGCTATTTTACTTGTGTTATCAAATCTTATGGATGCACTAAGACTTTTGGGACACCCTATATCCATATCAGCTTTAATTTTTTTTTCCCAACTAAATCAACTACTTGCTATTCCCTGAACGTAGTATTTCCCTAAGAAGCCAGATTTACAGTTTCGGTCTGCTTCATTCATCCTAAATACAATGAGTGGGACCCTCAATTCCAGGAGCTTCAGCCATGGGGATCTTGGAACCCAGGATCCTGGGATAAATGTTACAGCCAACATAGAAGGGAAGCCCTAAAGAGCCAGAGTCCTGGGACACTAGCCCAAGGCAAACGTTGGTCTTGAACACGGTGATATATAATGAACTATGTAAGAACTGAGTTAAGCTATGAACCTTACATCCCTCTTCTCTCCACAGACCAAGGTGGTCTAGGGGTGATTATGCTCCCAAAGTTTTTTGGGGGGGTTAATATTAGTCTTTGTTACATTTTTGAAATAAATATTCTTTTATAAAAGCTAGTTTGATGCAAGCAATTAAGTGGATCTGACATGAGAACACAATTGGTAGGGCTCTAGCCAATGACAGAAAAAAGAAAGAGAAAGACCCTTCCCCAGCTTCTTTAACGTACTAGAGAAGCCTAGAGGCAGAGGTAGAAATGCAATACATCTGACCATTAGAGTGTGAGGCCATAACTGAACACACACAGAGTGGTGAGGTTAAGAATTTGCCAAACTTGGGGCAGCTTAGGTGGCTCAGTGGATGGAGAGCCAGGCCCCAACGCAGAAGGTCCTGGGTTCAAATCTGGCCTCAGACACTTCCTAGCTGTGTGACCCTGGGCAAGTCACTTAACCCCTATTACATAGCTCTTACCACTCTTCTGCCTTGGAAACAATACACAGTATTGATTCCAAGATGGAAGGTAAGGGTTAAAAAAAAGAATTTGCCAAACTGCTTTCACCAGCTTTTCATCAGCATCAGACCCTGGTACTCTCCATGTTCCCATTAGAGTAGACAGTCAGGTTCTACATTGGTATGATGGTTATAATGATTATAGCTGATCACTAGACTTAGATCTAAAAGATTCTGTGTTCAAACCTTAACTCTACCACTTTTGTTCAGTTATTTCAGCCATGTCCACCTTTTCCCGACCCCATCTGGCAAAGATACTGGAGTGGTTTGCCATTTTCCTCTTTAGCTCATTTACATTTAAGGAAACTGAGGCAAACAGAAGTTGGGTGACTTGTCCAGGGTCACACAGTTAGTAAATGTCTGAGGATGGATTTGAACTCAAAAAGATGACTCTTCCTGGCTCTAAATCTAGTACCCTATACACTATGATACCACCTAGCTGCCCAAACTCTACCACTTACTAGCTAAGTGTAAACTTGGGCAAGTCTATTCACCATTATGGGCCTCACTTCTCTCATCTGTAAGATGAGGGGATTGCATGATGAAACACACTACCCACTTCATAAAAGAGAGATGATGGGCTCAGGGTGCAGACTGAGACATTTTTGAGACATATTGTTTTGCAATGTGGTAGGGGAAATGAGGAGAGAAAATATATCATTTTCAAACAAGGCAGTTAAAGAAGGTGGTTTCTGAGGTCCCTCTGACCTATATACCTGTGACCCTGTAAATCCTTTCACTTCCCCAGGCCTTAGAGTCTTCAACTGCAAAATGAGAAGGTTGGACTAAATGACCTCTAAAGTCTCTTCCAAATTTATATTTATGATCCTATGATAATTTCATGGTACTTTACAGATTCCAAATCACTTTAAATACCTTGTCT
>NW_025350594.1:0-1229 GCF_016433145.1 Gracilinanus agilis
TATATATATAGGGTTGAGGATGTTGAGAATGAGAGAAAGAGAAGGGGGTTAATTATAAATAACTCATTCTTACAAATGAGTCAGTTGACAAATATTTATTAAATGCCTACTGTGTGTGTGCCAGGCACTGTCAGGCAAAAGACTTTGCCCTGCCCTCAGGGAGCTACAAAAAGACAAAAAGCAAACAAATCCGTACAAACAAGTGATTAAGTGATGTGTAGATGCATATGGTGACAAGTAGTGAGAGTTTGGGGTAGGAGGAGGAATAAGAGGGTCCTAATGCTTTTATTAGCACTTTAAGGCTTACAGAACCCTTTGTTATTAATAATTCTAGAGTAGAATTCTGTCCCCACCCTGAAGCCGTGATCTTTCATCACAATCCCCTCCCCGCCTCACCATTTGCTCTAGAAACTGGCTTCACATGAACACTCCCACTGCTTCTTCTGCTCAGGGCATGTTGACACATTTTTGCCTTCTGCTAACTACTCCCTGGAATGTGCCTGGAACGTGCCCCTGTCCTTCCATATATCGCTACTATCAGACCATAAGCTCTGCAAGGCAGAGACTGTGTCTTTTTTGCATTTGTATCCCCTGAATTTGGCACACAGTCCCTGGCAAGGGTTTAATTCATTCAGTTTGTTCTCTTATGTGAATCAGTTGAGTTTCTCAGAAAGTTTTAACTCTACAGCTGAGTATGTCATGAAACTGTATCAGTAAACGAAATCAGTTAGGTTGAGGCAGTAGTTGATATAAATCCAGAAACATTTCCCAAGTTTTTGCGGGAGTGCAAAGAAAAGACTCACCATAAGCAACGATGAACTCTGCACCTTGATCAGTGTAATCACATCTCAGAAATTATCATTCATTTACTGAAATTCATCAAAATACCCTTAAAATTAGGGATACTGCATACATTTAGAAACTTTGACCAGCTGCCATCTTGTTTCAGAAAGATAGACTGAACCACAAATTACACTTATCTTGCTTTCCTTTAGGGGTGTTATAAATGTCACCCCAAACAGTTAACTTCTTCTAAAGTTATTATAGAATGAGTGAGAAAAAAAGAACCGACTTTCCTCAATATGTTATTTATCTTTTGCAAGAACATAAATATGAGATAATGATTTCTCCCTCTCACCTTCTCCTCTTTCTTTTGCACTCATTCTTTTTCTCTTTCTCTCTCCTCTCTTCTTTTCTCTCTCTCTCTCTCTCTCTCTCTCTCTCTCTCT
>NW_025350595.1:0-3079 GCF_016433145.1 Gracilinanus agilis
AAGGGAAGGGAAGGGAAGGGAAGGGAGAGGAGAGGAGAGGAGAGGAGAGGAGAGTCCAGTTATCCTAGCGAAAGGATCGGGCAGTGCAGTTTAATGGACAGAGCCATGGACATGGAATTAGAAAAACATAACTTTAAACCCTTCCTCAGACTCTCCCTACCTGTGCGAAGCTAACCAAGTCTCTTCACCTCAAGTCTGCCTCAGTTTTCTGGTCTCTAAAATGGGGATCCCAATGGGATCGATCTCATAGAATGCTGTAAGGACGAGATAAGCTATATAAAGGGACTTTCCACACTGTAAGTGTCAGCTATCACTCAGTCATCCTCTCTCTGGGCCACTTGGGGGTGCATTAAATGGCCTCTTCTTTATGTTATAGCCCCAAGAAGTAAGTGAAAGAAGAGGGCACCCAGAGACCGTGGGCTTCCCACAGAAGGGACGCTTGAGCCCTCACGCAGAGCCCGCTGGCCATTGTTTTACCCACAATTCTAACAAAATGGGGCATCTCATTCCCGAATGCACAACAGTCAATTATAAGACTGCTACCAGCCACAGTGCTGCCTCGCGAGTGTTAGAGCAGCAGCTGGCAGCAGGAAAGAGAGCGAAAGCCCACGTTAGGAGAGGGTGAGGGAAGGGGAGACGGAGCTACAACTGGGGGGCCCAGAAGTCTCCTCCTAGGACTCATCTCCATAATGAGGACGCTGGACCCAGAGAGCTGCAGCTTGCCCAGGCCTTATTCCCTTTCTGACCCGAGGCTTCCCTTTCTCAAACACACAAGGGGAAGCATCCATCACGGACACCAGCGTCATGTAAACAAAGTCATGAAAGGCGGTAGGGAGCCACAGCCCCGCTCGGGAGCAGAGGGGGGTGCTGGGCTGAGGGAAGGAAGCAGCGTTCCTGGGGGGGCCTCTGGAACTTGGCCAGGCAGGACCAAACCAGCATTAGCTGGGCACAACAGCATGGCTGGGGAGCTGGGCTGGAGTTCTGAAATGCCTGGAAAATTCAAACCCAACTACAGCCGTCTCTTCCCTGAGCCTGTTTCCTGGTGACACATCCGTGCATCTGTTGAGCCAGATGTTTTGTCAAGCAACACGAGCTCGAGGTTCTCCAGAGAAAACAAATGAGAAAACTAAGAAGAATTCCATGAGAGACCCTCAAAAATGGAAGAAAAAAAAGGTGGGGGACTTCCTCCCTCCACGCTGGGAACTCAAGACTCAAGAACAACGCGCCCAAGGCTAAGAACAGCCTTGTTTCTCCTCTCAATAACTTCTGCAAGAGGTGGGGAGTCACTCCATGCCTAGTGAGCCTCCTCAAGTGCAGGGAACAGGAGTATATGATGGAAATCAGGGTTTCCTTATCTGTACAATGGGGGATCAGGGGGAGGGTTGGAGTGGACGATCTCAAAGGGCCTGTCCGCCTCTATGATCCTTCCCAGCTCTGACATTCTCTGTTCTCTGTTCCAAGTTCCCTCCCAGCTCTGACATTCTCTGTTCCATGGTCTAAGGCAGTGTTGGCGAACCTTTTAAAAATTGCATGCCCAAACTACACCCTGAAGCCATCTATGAGCTCACCCAGAATTACCCCAGACAGGGGAGGGAGGAAGTGCTTGCAATGGGCTGCTGGGCAGAGGGCCAGGCCATGGGAAAAATGTCCTCAGGCACTGTGGAGAGGGGGGAAGGAGCAGTCCCCTGTGGCAGGCGTCAGCCAACACAATTCTAAGGTCCTTCCCAGCTCTGACATTCTCTGTTCTCTGTTCTAAGGTCTCTCTCAACTCTGACATTCTCTGTTCTATGTTCTAAGGTTTCTCCCAGTTCTGACATTCTCTGTTCTCTGTTCTAAGGTCTCTCTCAACTCTGACATTCTCTGTTCTATATTCTAAGGTTTCTCCCTGCTCTGACATTCTGAGGTCCTTCCCAGCTCTGACATTCTCTGTTCTCTGTTCTAAGGTTTCTCCCAGCTCTGACATTCTGAGGTCCTTCTCAGCTCTGATGTTCTCCAGACCATGTTCTAAGGTCCTCCCCCACCCCACCCCATCAGCTTTGACCTGCCGCCTTCTCAGGTTCCTCACAGTTTTGACATCCTTTGTTGTCAGGCCTCTCCCAGCTCTGACAATCCCTCATCGTCTGTGCTCTGTGAATGATCCCAAGAAGATTCCGCTTCAGGCACAGGCTGGCCTGGCTAACCTTGGAGGCTTCTGCCAGCCCCAGATCCAGCTTCATCGTACCCCAGTCCCGCCCCTGCCCTCCACTGAAAGCCTGCAAAGATGGGGCAGGCGGGCTGGTGCAGCATCTTCATCCTCAACTTTCTCAGAAGCTAAAAGGCAGGAAGAGCCTCACCATACCAACTACCAGAGCAGCCACAACAAAGAAAGTGTGACCTAGCCATAAGTGCCCACTATTAACGCAGAACCAGAGCAGTGGATTAACTGGATTTCAACATTAAACATTTCATAATGCCATTTCTATAGCCCCGTAAAGGTCGCCAACCTCATGAAGGCTCCCTAAAGCTTCAGACACGATTAGCCCCCTTTTAAGACAAAGTGGAACCAAGGAGGTTGGGACTGGCCCCTGGTGACCTGGAGAGAATTAGGGTCAAATCTAGAACCCAGGTTTTCTCCACTCTTGATCTAGCACTCTCTTCTGCTCTTCTTTCATCAGAAGCTGAGGCTGTTGAGTCTAACCTCCTCAAGTTACAGAAGAAGAAACTGAGTTGCAGAGAGGTGTGGTGACTCACAGGATCACCTGCTTTGGGCTGGAAGGAGCCTTAGAAGCCACTGAGGCCAACCCCATCATTTCACCCAGGAGGAAATAAAGAGACGACATGACATGCCAGAACACCCCTGCCAGTCAGTAAGGTCAGAATGAAGCTCTTCCTGACTCCAAAGAGAACCACGTCTGCCTTGCCATGTTGTTCCTCACCCAAGAAGTGACAGAACTTACTGGCTAAATGCTATTAGACATAGACAGACAGACAGAAAGACAGATGGACAGGCAGGCAAGTGGATGAGTCGATGGACAGACAGACAGACAGATGGAGATGGATAGATGGATAGATAGATATATAGATAGATGGATAGGAAGGA
>NW_025350596.1:0-7690 GCF_016433145.1 Gracilinanus agilis
AACTACATATAATATAAAACATTATATAATTATATAAATATATTTTATGTAATTATATTATATGGTTACTTATGACATAAAATATTATAGTGTATGATTATATTATATACTTATACGTACTATAATTAATAATCTTAATATTTAAGAAATGTTTGTTGTTTGAGGGACTCAGTTTCCTTCTCTGTAAACTAATGGGGCTGGACTCTAGTCTCTAAATGAATGAGCCCAAGTCCTTCCAGCCAAAGGGCTTCATTCTCAGCTCTTCCCTCTCTGAGCTCCCAGGGACAGAACAGACCAAAGGCAGGGCCTCTTTTGTCTTCTATTTTCCTCTGAAGGAAGATGGCAAACGAACTTCAGTCCAGGATCCCTTTAAAGAAATTGTTTTCCTCTCTTCCACATTTCCTCTCTAAGAGGCCTGAAACCTCCCACTCCCTCCCACTGATGTGGACTTCCTTTGCTGGAAATTGCTGGAGAACAGCTACTACACACACTGGACTCCCAGTTATTATTTTTTTTTAACTTCCTGCTTTTTCAGAATCTTCAGAAACGATTTTAAAGTTAGCAAGGGCCCAGCTCTTGACCAAATATTCTGAACACAGCTTAAGGGGACAGGAAGGAAGCAAATGGTTATTAAATGTCTGCCATGTGCCAGGCACCGCGCTGAGCACTTTACAAATATTTTCTCATTTAAAGTTAAACAGATTTCATTGCACCTTCAACTAAGAATTCAAAGGGTCAGAGTTCCCAAAGGAGCTTGCAAGCTCTGGGCCTGTTCGTGTAATGTCCCTGTATACAGAGGCTTTCCACATTCCTTACCCCACCCCCATTCCTACACACATACAAACCATCATTTTCTTTGCTTCCAAGAGGAAATGCATCACTTAGCTTGAGAAATCACCCATCTCCTTACAATTAGTGGATTGGATCAATGAATTATCCTTCTCAGCAGTGAGCTATTACATTAAAGAAAAAATAGGTCTCTTCATCCCAGTGGCATGCCATCCTTCTTTTCAGGGCCCTTAATATTCCCATTATAGACTACGATAAGACACTTGGGACTCCTGGCGGCTCCTATCTGGCCATCTTCATGTGGATTCTCATTTATTAAAAGGAAGGTTTATTACATTAGCAGCCATTAACGCATCTGTCAAGGGTGGGGCTAAATCATCCCCACAGCTTAAGGGAAAATGCTAGAGGAGGTAGAAGATCTGTGTTTCTTCCAGAAAAATAGTGGCATTAATTGCTTAGGAGAAGATATAAAAGCTGTATGTCTATATTATCTCCCTCCTAGATACCAGTTGGATTTGACCCTGCATTCTCCTGATGAAACATTTCATTCTTCTTTTACTAAGGCCCTTAAACTCATAGGTGCTGAAATAAAGGTTTATTAAATTAAGTTGAATCAAATGACATTGTTCTTTCTTGCCCTGTGGATGAGTCGACTGACATCTGGCCATTGCAGCTGCTGTTTTGGCAAGCCCTAATCAATCCAAATTCATGATTCTCCTTATGTCCAATCAGAGATCTCACAATGGCTTCTAAGGCAGTTGATGTGCCTCCTTTCTTCCTTTGCTGTCCTCTAAACTCAAAGCATAAAGTTTGGAAGATCACATCCCTCTGCAAATCCATTTACTTCCATTGGCTCTCAATTTTCCACCTAGAGGGCAAGTTTTTCTTCTCCATATTTCTCTACACAGTAAGAGGACAGAAAGATAATTTAGTTCCTTGCTTAGCAAACAAATGTAGAACCTGCCATTTGAAGAAACTAAGTTTCCTTTTAAAAAAAAGCAAATTATTATTTGAAAATTATTTATATTTCTATTTATATATAATATATGCCTACATATTATATATAGTTATATTCCTACATATAGAACTTAGACCAGTTCTACCTCTTGCAGGAAGAAAATATTCAAAACCAAAGGCCAAAATAGAGAAGTACATGTTTCTTGCTATTCTATCTCCTCCCCAATTTTCTATCTACATATATGATTGATATATGATATATGTCTATATAGTAAACATATTATTTGTTGATTACAATAATTTAAAGCTCCTTAATGTCAGTGTTGTTTCATAAGATCCTACTATTGACACTCTGCTTTTTCCTTTCTATAATTTTCCCCTTGCTATCTTATCTATTCTCAGCCATTTTAATTATCACCTCCTCTATGAGACTTACCTGTGTAGTAATAGAGTAAAGAGTACAGTTAGTCAGAATGTAACACAAAAGTCAATAATTCAGTTACTGGTATATATATAATAAATACTAGAATCCAGGTAGTTCACCTGAATTTTTGTTCTTCTCCTAGTTTCATTTACAGGCCAAGCAAAGAGGCTCTTAGATGGGGAATAAAATCTGTTGTCCTGGCTTTAACACAAGTGCTGTGGGATTTTGTGGGAAAATATCCCAGAAATAGGTTTGGGGGATAAGGTTTCATAACCAAAGATGTAACAGAAATTTGGTTTTCTAATTCTAAATTATATAGTTGTTTGAGACAATGAAACTCAAATAAGTACCAGGCAAAGACTGTAAGAAGAACAGTCTCTCTTGGCTAGGTATGATGAATTATGGCCTCAACTGTATACTAAAAGAACTTCAACCTGCTCTTGGCAGAGAGAGGCTTTCTAGCCACTGCACCTTAGTAAATGGCAACAGAAAGCAGTCTATAGTATCAAAGAATAGCTGGGTAAAACATGAGACCAGCAGAGATACCTAACAGAGATAGCTAGTGGAACAGATATCAAAGAGATGATCCAGTCATGAATCATATAACCATGGAAAAAAAATTTTAATAAAATTTAAAATAATTAAAAAAAAAAAGATGATCCACAGCAAGGAGCAATGGAATGACATAATGAGAGGACAGGGCATATTAAAGACTTAATTAATGTTAATTGATTAAAATCAGAGGTATGAGATGCCCCAGCCACAATTTCTCCCTAGCCACATATGTCTCTCTCTCCAACCTCCCCCAGTTATTCTCCCTCAAGCCCATGGCATACACCACAATCTCCAGCCTATACTGCAAGCTCCCCAGGTCTCCCAGCTCTAGCCCAACTTCACCTAAGTGTCCTCCAACTAGTCCTTCCTACAGCCCCCGCTCACCAGAGAATACACTAACATCTCCCAAGTACCTGCCCACCAGCCCCAAGTACTCTCCTACCAGCCCTACTTACTCACCTACCACCCTGAACATCTCCTACCTCCTCATCAACCTCCAACATCCCCCAAGTACTCCCCCACCTATTCACCAAGCAGCCCGACTTATTCACCCACCTCACCTGGCTACTCCCCAACCAGTCCCACCTAGAGCCTCACCAGCCCAGCTGTCAGCCCAGATGACAGTGAAGAGGAAAACTGAAGGCACTGGAGATACTGGGAGCTGAGAGCGGGAGAGTTCAAGGCAGGCGTTCACTTGGACAAAACCCAGAACTATTAAATAGTTAGGAAAACCCAAGTCTTTAATCAGGAGGGGGCCAGTGTTCACTGTTCGGCCGCCACCAGTATCTCTGAGGGGCTAACCGGGAGCTAGATTATCCTCCGAGGAACAGTAGAATTTGGGGAACTTGTATGCCTTCTGGAGAACTTGGTACGGCAAGCCTGCAGAGACAAACTACAGGCAGCCAGCAGCTGGGGTGCGGGGAGCGGTCTACTATGACAAATACAAAGGAAAGGGTCAAACTGAGAGCTGCGCTGCCTGAGAGAGGGCTTGAATCCAATGAGAGAAGCTTCCAAAACAACTAAAGGCACTCAACATTTGACTCTATCTACTAATCTCACTCAAACTAGGGGCCCCAAACAGTTGAACGTCTATGGTTCAGCCCAAAACAGATGTGCCTGGTCCTGGGGTTTCTCCAAGGACGGGGGTGAAATTGGGGTGTCCAGATTTCAAGTTGACACAGATAATCAAAATTCTCTCTCTGTCGCTTTCAGAATGACCCCCAATGGAGCAGAAACACAGAAGAAAAACAACTGCTTGAGCACATGGTTCGACAGGGATATGATCAGGGATGGAGACTCTAAAAGATCACCCTGATGCAAATACTAATAATATGGAAATAGGTCCTGATCTATGACACTTGTAAAACCCAGTGGAATTGCTTGTTGGCCCCGAGAGGGGGGTGGGAAGAGGGGAGGGAAAGAACATGGATCATGGAACCACGGGAAAATATTCTAAATCAATTAATTAAATACAAATTTTCAAATAGAAAAATAAATGACCCCTAATGACACCCCCCCTTCCCCCTCCCCCCACACTTCCTACCCTGACTTTTTATCTTATTCTACTTGGGGATTTTTTCGTTTGGTTTTTTGATTGTGCTTTCTTGCTATCATCTTTTTGTTCTGATCTTTCCCACTCCCAGCTCCCTAGAGCCTGAGGGTGTGAAGAGTGACCAAGGACACACCATAGGCCCATCCCTACTAGGGCCCTAACTTACTAAAATTTTTTTTTTTTTAACCCTTAACTTCTGTGTATTGGCTCCTAGGTGGAAGAGTGGTAAGGGTGGGCAATGGGGGTCAAGTGACTTGCCCAGGGTCACATAGCTGGGAAGTGTCTGAGGCCGGATTTGAACTAACTTACTAATTTTGACCAAAAGACAAAAAAAAAAAAAAATGCAGATGGCTCCCTCCAAGCCAAGGAACTAAGAAGTGGGAGATGCAGAGCCCAGCTGATGTCTGCTCCCTGACCCCAAACCCAATAAAGCTTCCCCAGCCACCTTCAAAATAAAAAAGTAATAATAAAATAGTAAAAAAAAAAATATGGCTCTATTCCATGCATGCCCTTTTTTGTTGTGTTCTGGTCACAAAGATTCCTGATGTGTGAATCCTCTAGGCATAGACTCTGGTTGCATGCATTCTCTGCTTGTGTACCCTTCTTTACCAGCTGTGGTGACCTATGGGAGAGTAGATCCTATCTATGTTCAAAGGACCTTTTCTTGTTTTATCTGCTTTGCTGCTTTATCAAATGTTTTTTACTTTTAACTAATATATCCTCTGGCTGGCAAAAATTAACATGTGATAGGGACTCTAAACTATAGTTTGGGGTGGATACTGACCTGTAGAATGCCTCAGAACTGGAATAAATTTAAGGGATTTTGTGTGGGAAATGGTAGGTTCCCAGAAACTATACTCATAAATCCATGTCTCCAACCTTGACCCCTTTACTTAAATGCAGTCTTCTACTTTCAGCTTTTCATCTGGTTCCACCTGATTCCTGATTATAGAGTAGCGAGAGAGCAAAATAGAAAGAATATTGGGTCCAGGGTTAAGAGAAGACTCATCTTTGTGAATTCAAATCTAGTCTCAGATTCTTACTAGCTATGTGACCCTGGGCAAGTCACCTAACCCCGTTTGCCTCGGGGTTTCCTCATCTGATAAATGAGAGCTGCAGGGGTCATGAAGAGTTGGACAAGATTAAAATGACTCAACAACAAACTGATTCCTGCGGTTTTATCATCACTTTAGACTTGATACTTCCAAAGATGAATTCATCATCTTGCAAACAGATTCATCCACTAGAATTTTCTACTTCCCCCAGTGACCTAATCTTTCTCTGACCCAGACTCAAAATCTCCGTCATCTTAGACTCTTCTTTTTTCCTGGCTTCTCATTTCTGATTAGTTCTATCCTACTACTTTGCTATTCTTATACCTATAGCATCAACAGTCATAGGTTCCTCTACCTATCTTTGCAAACCTTAAAGAACTGTGAATTCTAGGGGTAGTTAGGTGGCTTAGTGGTTAGAGCACCAGGCCTGGAGTTAGGAGGACCTGGGTTGAAATCTAGCCTCAGATACTTCCTAGCTATGTGACCTGGAGGGAATCCCTTAATCCAAGTTGCCCAGCCCTTAATACTCTTCTGTCTTAGAACAGATTCTTAGTAGATTGTAAGACAAAAGATAAAGGTTTTTTATAAACCAAAAACTATGCATTCTTTATATAATATATACCATATATATGTATACATAGATATATAAGTTCTTTTTGTTAAAATAGCAGCAGCCAACATAATAAGATCATAAACTATGCCATTATTTCATACATGATCTAAAAGTTTAGGGTTCTGTTTCCCAGACTCCATTAACCTCTGGTCCTAGAAACACCTAGAAAATAGGGAAAGACTCAGAAGCTGTCAAAGGCAAGGCCATCATTTACCTGGTGACAGGGCCCTTATTGGCCTGCCCCTTAGTGTGGGTTATGCCTAACAACCTCCAACTTGCTTAGATCTAGTCCCACTTTTCCCACCTTCTACTTTTTCATCTGATTCTACCTTTCTTGCCATTCTCTCGTTATCTCAGACTTAACATTTCCAGAGATAAATTTATTATTTTGCTCCCAAATAGATTCTCCCTCTAGAATTCCCTACTTTCCCCCAAAGACTTAACCTTCCTCATACCCAGACTGAAAATTTCAATCATTTTAGACTCTTCCTTCTCCCTGGCTTCTCATTTCTGATCAGTTCCTACCAAATCTTGGGGAAAATAGTCATTGCACCAGACTCTCCACAGGAGGCTACATCCTACACAGGGAAATATAAGGAAAGGAAAATCACTGCAGTCTATGGAAGTGCCAAAGCCACATGCCGCTGCCACCCGAAGGCCTTCCCTGGCTCTTTTGTTCTCCCTCCTAACAGCCTAGACAGTTTTGCTATAGAAGGGTCTGATTGGAAACCTTAGTGCAGCTGCTGGGGTAGTTAGCTCTGCCTTTATGGTCTGGCTCCAAACCCTTGTAGAGGGAGAAAAGCTGGGACTCAGATCAATTGCGCTTCTTTCTATTAGTGGTAATGAGGGATAGCCTCTGTACCCTAAAGACAAAAAAGAAAGGGAAGTCACTTTCCTTGAAGAAAAAAGTGTTCATAAGATTATAGCATTTTAGAGCCTTGAAGGACTCCAGCGATTACCTAAACAAATTTTACTTCATAAAAATTACTTCATTAACAAATGAAGAAATTTAGATTGAAAGAGATGAAGTGGCCAAAGTGACCAAGCAGCCTAGTGGTTTTCCCATCAGGTTATAGTGTTGGAGGTTAGGTTTTCCTTATTCCAAAGCAGAACCAGGGCTATCTAATAACACTAGGACTCAGAACTCACTAGGAAGAAGTAGCCTAATGTTATGGAAAAAGCATGGGAGTCAGGTGACTCACTTCTTAATTCTGGCTCTCTCCCTCTTTGCCTGCTCTAGAACAAGTCACTTCCTTAACCTGTGACTCAAAGTAGAGAAGGAATGAGGAATGGACTTGATGAAAGGCTGGAATGCAATGGAAAGAGCACTGAGCGGGTAACTAGGTAGTTCAGTGGATAGAAAGCCAGGTCAGGAGGCACAAGGTCCTGGGTTCAAGTTAGGCTTAGGTACTTCCTAGCTATGTGACCCTGGGAAAGTCACTTAACCTCCATTGCCTAGCCTTTATCAGTCTTCTGTCTTGGAACCAATATTTAGTATCAGTTCTTTTTTTTTTTTTTAATCCAAAACTTCTGTTTTAGGATCAATATTACATATTGGCTCTAAGGCAGAAGAGCAGTAAGGACTTGGCAGAGAGAGAGAGAAAGAAGGAAAGAAAGAAAAGAAGGAAGGAAGGAAAAAAGGAAGGAATGAAGGAAAGGGAAGAAAGAAGGAAGGAAGGGAAGGAAGGAAAGGGAAGGAAGGAGGGAGGGAGGAAGGAAAGAAGGAAGGAAAGGAAGGAGGGAGG
>NW_025350597.1:0-6776 GCF_016433145.1 Gracilinanus agilis
ATATATATATATATACAATAGGCACAGGGATTGTAGAGATTTGGTAGAGATTTTCAGGATACATACATGTATACATGTATACATACATACATCCTGAAAATCTCTACCAAACTATCATTTCTCAAATAAGACAATCCCTGTGCCTATATTGTATATTCTGGTATTTTTTATTGCCTATGCTTGATGTTCAGAATGCTCTCTTTCCTCATCTCCATCTCCTGTCTTCTTTGCCTTCTTCAGTCCCAGCTAAATTCAATATTCCATAGGAATTCCTTTTTGGTCCTCTTTAATCCTAGTGCCTTCCCTCTACTGATTAATTAGGAGTTGTTCTGGGTATAATATTGTGTTTATTTTTGTTTTCATATTGTCTCCCCAATTAGGATTTGAGCTGAAAACTAAGGACATGATTTTATTTTTTTAACATATCTCCCAGGCTTACCACAGTACTTGGCATATAATGGATTCTAAATTCATGGTTTCTTTACTGACTTTCTGACTGATAGTGATTCATGTTGGTAAAATGACATGACTTTCTGTTTAAATGAACCAATACTGTACTTTGTGAGTGGGAAATAGTATTCCAAATATATTTCTGGTGGTATTACTAACTTGTATGACCCAAAGAAAAGATTTATCTGTCCTAATTCTTGGACTTGTAAAATATAAGAACAATATTGGCTCCTACCTATTTCATTCCTACCTAGTGGATTATTGAAATAAAGTTCATAAAGCTCTTAGTAAACTTCAAAAATGCATAATAACAACAATAACATGAACATTAAGCCCTTGCAGGAGTCTGATCAATTTAAATTACTCCCAGTCTTATTAACACCATGATTACCATCATCCAATATTTATGTAGGTTTTATCTTGTACCTGTTGCTATACTTGGATGCAATGCAGAGAAATGATATATTCTTCAACCTCTAATCCTCTTTTAAGCTATTAAACCAATAGAAAGTTACTGACCTTAGCAAATGCAAGGACATTAGTTGTTTTTCTATTAAGAGGTAAAAGAATTAAGTGAATAATTAATCTTTCAATGAAGAGTTAGGTGGGGTAGAGATAGCACTTCTTTTATGCCATCCACTATCATGTATTCAATTTTGGGTTGTAATGGGTATGAATAGTGATCATAAAGTATTTGCTAAGACATTCTCTAGGCACCCTTCTTCCTGGCCTTTTTCTAGGTACCATCAACATGAGTGCCAATACGCACAGAGGGGTTTTGTTTTTTAGATGCTGAAAATAACTAAAAAAGTGCTTAGGGAAATTGTCATACTTTCTGTGTGTTGCCTGATTTGCCCTAATTGGAAAATGAATGATAGTTGGAGGAAAAGCTTTTACCCTCCCTCATCAGATACATATGTTCTTAGTGACTCTCCAGACATTAAAAGAAGAAATTAAAAATAAAACTGCCTTATGATTTCTTTTTTTCTTTAGGTTGTATATTTATTCATTACCAGTGAAGAAATAATGGAACATATTTGTGCCTCACATGCCTTTCATTGGGAAAGATTTTTATGGAGAAATTCAATTTTTAATATGATTAATGTCTTCCAAATGTTGATTTCATCAATTGCATTAGTTCAGATTTCTAATTGAAATAATATTTATATTATATCACAATTGGCTGCCTTTTCAAAGAGAATTAAACAAAATTAAAAGCATTGAGAAAAAATACATGCATGATTTTCAGTGTCCCAAATTTCTCTTTTGCCTCTTTCTATTTCTGTTTCTTTGTTAGTCTCTTTCTCTGTCCTCTCTTTCTGCCTATCTCTGTCTTTCTTCTCTCTCTTCATTGCTTTTGCTTAATCTCTCTTTCTCTCTGTCTCTGCCTCTGTCTGTCTTTCTCTCCCTTCCTCGCTACATAGTGCAGGATAGGCTGTTTCACCTTTTATTAGAAGACTCAGTGAATAAAACATATTTGATAGCTTGGCAATAGAAGAAGAATATGTATTTAAATGAGGACAGAAGACATTGGGCAGAAATTGATATGATTATGCCACAACTGATGAGTCATAACTAATGACACAGTCTAGTGCTCATGAAGCAAAACTGATGATGGAAGTGAGAGGAATGCAATCAGTAAGAATGGAGCAACAGCAGAAAAGATTGTGAACACATATGCATGTGGAGGGGAGGTTTTAAACAGAAAGCTTGTATCTAATGATGTATCAATTGAATACAAATTCTTTGGTTACTCACTAGAGACCCTTCAGCTGAGATGTTATTAAACATATTTAGAAAAGAAAAAAGAGGAAGAAAAAATTAGTTTAGTCAGAAATTCAGGCATTTATTTTCATTGACAGTTAAAAATGATATGAATCATATATAAAGTTTGTAGTCTGGTTTGGAAATTCAAAATCTATTTTAATTAAAGTCTTCACTTTTTGTTGTTGTCAGAAAAGATCCCATATATTTTGCAATTTCTGTATTGTATAATGCCATCATTCTGCTCATCCTAGTTCAAAACTTCAGTGTCATCCTCAACTCCTCTCTATCACCTCACATTTATATTAAATTATGTAATGCAGGATTGATGCAAGATCTATTGCATTTGCAAAGTCACCTGAGGCAATGCTGGCAGTTAGGGGAACGGAATGTTGACCCAGCTCAAGAAAAGACCATTGGAGCTGGGACTATAAATATCCTTGGAGAACCAACCTGGGGGTTGGATTTCCTTGACCTCTCCCAGACATCCAGCTACCCCTGGAATTCCCCTTGGGCCCTGGGAAGAGGGATTTGGTGGGAGGTGAAACATGGGAAAAATTAGTTAGCTTAACTTAAGCAGAACACCCCTAAACCAAATCATTACCTTCATTTATCAAGCTGGTTGACCTCTCTACATCAGGGCAGTGGAATTTATCTCTGGCTGAGGGGCTGGTTCCCTCAGACTGATCTTACCTTCTGAGACCCTCTCCCAGCACAAGCCATTCACCCATAGCAACAGCTTTTCCAGACCTCAGCCCTCTTCCCTCAGTTTACCCTTGTGTTTAATAAACTCCTTGGCCTGATTCTGAGAGTATCAGTGATTCATTCATATCATCAACCAGGGCCAGGGGCTGAGGAGAAGGGGGATAGTTATCACTGGTTTCCAGAGGGGCTAGACAAGGCATCCATTTTATTCAGGAAGTGAACTAGCTTCACTTCTTGTGGGCTTGCAGTTTCTCACCAGCCAGGAGGGCTCCTCCCTCCTTACCTTAAAGGAGCCTACAGATAGCGGGGAAACTGACTGGTCATCTCAGTTCAGGACCTCATATCCGTGGCTGTCCCAAATCAACAAATACTGGAGTTGTTGATTCCCTGGCCCAGGAGACTTACTGGTACCACCAGCCCCCTTATTATAAGCCTATGTCTTCCCCTTTATTACAGTAGCCCCTTTATTACAGTTGGCGAGCATAGTTAGGTTAACAACCTACAGAAACAATAAGAATGGGATCTGCTAGGGTGCTATTCATATTGTCCAGTTTCTCTGTGCTGATTTGGTCCATTATGCAGGGAGCCTTAGACTTTTGGTTCCACAAAGTACCAAAATTTGTTCACCACTTACTTGAAATCTATGATTATTACAAGTGGTGTGCCATAGCATTGGCAGAATTCATTTGCTTCATCCCTACGGCTATGGCTCTGATTTTCGTGGTTGGGCAGTCCCTAATTGTCTTAAAGAGGGTGCTCTTATAGTAGACCCTTTATTACAATTACCATATCTTACAATTTTTTTTTGGACAAATCTATCAAATCCTTCCCCTTTGCTCCCCTATGTAATCACCACCATAGTTCAAGGCTTTTTCATCTCTCTCATTGGAACAATTGCAGTAACCTTCTAATTGGTCTTTAGTCCCTTATGTTTCTCCTTTTCTGTCCTCTCCACATGACTGCCTAAGTGATGTGTGTACATGTGTGTGTGTGTATTTTCCTCCAAAGTACAAGTATTACAATATCATTTACCTGTGAAAAAAATTTTAGGATCTGCCAATTTACTCTAAGATAAAATACAAACTTTGCTGTTTAGCATTAAAAAGCCATAATAATCAAGCTTCAACCTACCTTCCAGGCTTATTATAAATTATTCCTATTTCCATACACTCCATCAAGTGTATGGACCTGGCCTTATTGTTCCTCGCACATGATATATTCTATTGTGTATTTCAATGTCTTTGCAGAAACTGTATCTTTTCATTGGAATCATTTCCTCTTCACCTCTTCCTCCTGGAATCCCCAGTTTTCCTCTAAGAATATCTCCTATTTGAGACCTTTCCTAGTCCCTCTCATTGCTTGTCATTCCCCTGAAATCTCTTGTAACTATTTTAATTATGCTTAATTTTTCAGTATGTTGTCTCCTGTGATTAAAATTATAACCTCCTTGAGGGCAGAGAATATTTCATTTTATCATTGCCTCCACAGCACCTAGGTCATGCCTGGCATATGGTGAATATTTGATTCATTGAATTAGCTTAGTTTGATAGATAGGGGACTACATTGGGACTACTGAAGATCTATTTCAAATTGTAATTAAATTCAAATTGTAATATGGTCCTGGTCAAATCATTTAACTTCTCTCGACCTGTTTCCTCATCTGTATAAAGAGAGGAATAGGTTAGAGGTCTCCTAAGGTCCCTCCTAGCTCTAAATCTTTGACACTAATGTCAAAAAATCTTATACTTACATAATTCCAAAAGTCATTGTAGATTTCAATAATCACACAACTAGAAACTTCAAAAAAATTATTTTTTCTCTTTCCTCGTCTATTTCATTGCCTTATATTTCCTTCCCCTAAAAATAAAAAAGAAGGTAGGATGATGGTTGCTACTTGGTGAAATAAGAGAAGTAAGCATTTTTCTTCTATATATCAGTTCCACAATTAGCATGCAAAGCACCTTAAGGCAGATACTGCTTTGTTTTGTTTTGTCTTTGTAGCCTAGAACACAGCACTGAATTTAGAGTCAGTACCCAGTTTCAAAAGCTAACTCTGGTATTTATTTGCTATGTATTCTTAAGGAAATCATTTAATTTATTCTTGCCTCTATTTTCTCATCTATGCAATCAAGATTTAGGATAAATGACTTTTAAGGTTCCTGTTGGCCTTAAAACTATGGCCACATTAACTTTCAGAGTGCTAACTTCTGTGAATTTCTTGTGGTGAGGATAGTTTGTTTCATATCTTTTGATTAAAAAGCAAATGTTTTAGGCAATGTCACATAACTCCTGATTCTTACATGTTATATTGGTGTCATTTGCAGTTTCCAGGCACTAGTATACATGGGGAATCTTACACATTTTATACTGTAACAGTTGTTTATTCTTTTGTCTCTTGGTAGGATAAAGGACTTCTTTGTGTCTATCTCTAGGAGCCATCTTGGCTTCTTGACATCCTAAGCTTTAGGGACAAAATTTCATTTCCCAATATCAAATTCTGTTTTGGGATAAGATGTCCTACGTTATAGAGAGAGTAGTAAATAATTTCTTTAGCTCCCACACACTCACATTCCCTCTTAAATCATCTAGACATGGCAAAATTTCATCCACTGACACTAGACTACTTATGACCCCATTGGCTCTACTAAATAATTCAGCAACTTCAAATCTTTAAAAAGGCCACATTCATTTAAGACAACATTTGTGTTAGGCACTGAGAGAGAAAAACACCTAACATTAAAAACTAGTCACTATCTTCATAGACCTTAAAGTCTAGTAGATGTATGAAACACCTGTATTGGAAACTCGTCATGTACATTGATATTTGATAAGTAAATTAGAAAGGTATAAAAAGAGCTATGCAGTGAGACCTAAGGAAGGAAATTTTATAACTGACAGGAGAGACCAAGAAAGACTTCTGAGGGAGCAGCTGTGTAGCTCAGTGGATTGAGAACCAGGCCCAGAAACGGGAGGTCCTAGGTTCAAATCTGGCCTCCAACACTTCCTAGCTATGGAATCCTGGTCAAATCACTTAACCACCATTGCCTAGCCCTTACTGCTCAGTATTGATTATTATTAATTGATTATTGTCTTAGTATTGATTACTGATTGATACCCAGTATTGATTCTATGACAGAAGATAAGGGTTTAAAAAAAAGACTTTTGAAGGAATTGATCATTTATGTTTAGCATTAAAGAATGGAAATGGTAGCAATTAAAGATTATAAAAGACAAGAGCATGTGAACTGCTCTACGAAAAGTGATTATCTGTGTGACAGGTGATATCAAAGATGGATATTAGAGGCAAGAACCTGGAGGTTTAAAGATATATTAAATGACTATGGCAAAAGTTCAGGTAATCAAGACCTATAAGAGAGCCATGGCAATGAAAAGGGAAAGAAGGAAGCAGAAGAAAGATTCTGTGGGCACTGAATGAAAAGGACTAAGTAACTGATTGTATATGAGATGAAAGGACAAGAGGAAAGGCATAGGTGATATTAATGTTTCAAAAACAGGAGAATGTAAATGAGTGGTCTTGATTTTTTAAAATAATAAAGTCAAGAAGGTCAGGGTAAGGGAAAGATAATAAAATTGTTTTTATACATGTTGAGTTTGAGGTTCCAATGGCATATCTCTGTAGATATATCCTGTAGGCAATTTCAAATGAATAAATGAATATTTGGAGTTCAACAGAGAGATTTGGGATGGGAAAATGGAGTCGTATGTAAATCACACCTTGGGTTTAGGAAGATGAGAAACTAGGAAAAGAAATGTAAAAAGAGTAGTTAGAGACAGAAAAACCAATGCATATGATTCTCTAAAGACAAGGCTCTGGGCAAGGAATCTTCCAGAAAAAA